>NC_065581.1:129770851-130071476 GCF_024542745.1 Macaca thibetana thibetana
GGTGAGGGCGGGGAAGACTCAAGCTCTGTGGGAGCACCCGCGCATTTCCGACTCCCTTCCCGCTCGCACGGCCTCGGAGGCTGGAGGCCCGTAAGGTCCCCGAAGCGCGCGCCCACCAACAGCCTGAGGGCCCCGGTGCAGGCGCCGCGCGGCCCCTTCTCCCGGGCGGAGGCGAAGGCGGTGGCGGCGCGGGGACGGGGGCGGGGGCGGGGCCGCGGTCCGGGCCTAGCGCGCGAGAGGCGTCGGTCGCCATGGGAACGGCGGTGTAGGCAGGCGCTGACGTCAGCAGGCCGCGAGTCGTCCGCACTGCGGCACAGAGCAGTGGCTTGCTCTCCGAACCCGGGTCGCTGGCGGGTAAGGTGGCTTCGTGGCCGCCTCACTTAGCGCCCGCGCCGCTGGGCGCGGGGGAGTCGATTTGCACTGTTCCGGGTGTCGGCTTGGGCGGGACGGACGGTTCTGCCTACTCCTCCTCTCCGTAAGTACCTCGTGGGTTCGCTGGTGGCGGGAGCGCGGGCCGGGGTGCTGGGCCTGCCCGGCCCTCTCCGGGGTGGCGTGTCGGGGCTGCTGGAGTCCGAGAGCGCGGGGGCTGATCGCGGATTGACCGGGGAGCGTGGGCCGGGTGTCCCGGAGGAATGCGATTTCCCGGAGTCCTCAACGTACTTTTCCGCTTCTTTCACTGGTCTCGGTGTCTCCGGAGAGTTGAGCATGGTGTTCTGATAGGGAATTCAATCTTTGCCTTTCCTACTCCCGATTCTTGTTTAAATGCTTTTAAATCAGATGCGTACTGAGTGTGTTTATTTCCTTTTAGAGTGTCATCCTGGGGCTGAATCTTCAACCTGTCAAAGCCTACTTAATTACGTCTGAGAAAAGGTGATCAATTTGTTAAACTTATAAGAGCCAGATTATATTAATAGGGTTGTTTCGAGATGCATAAAAATAGAATAAAAATGTAGACCATTTAAGCATCCTTATCAAAGGTTGTGCTGCGTTTGGCATTCCTGTGAAAACATCTAATGTGAAAATAAAGTTTTTCCCTTTTGAGAAAGAGATGCCAACAGTTTTTTCACCTGTTGCATTAGCAGTTACTGTTATTGCTTGGGTTAGGAGGAAGATTGCTTCTTATGAGTACTCTGGGAAATTTTTTAAAGAATGCTTGAAAAAATTAAAATACCAAAAGTGTTATTAAACCATACTTAGAATCTTGTTTATGAAGAATAATATTTATGAAGTTAGAATCTTGTGTACTTATGAAGAATCTTGTTGATCTATTCATTGAATTTTGTGTACAGGATTTTTGTTTGTCTTTTTTTCCCTTGCGATAACATTTGGTTAAAGAGGGAATTATCAAGCCTCTCAATTTTTTCTCCCATTGATATTGAGTCACATATTGGCTGATAATCAGGTGGTCTGTAAAATAAAATGAGATGAGGTGTAATCCATTTAATTTTCCTACATAGTATCTCTTAGAAGCTCCTGTGAAAGGGTTTGTGAGGGAGAAGTTGTAAAATAATGGAATATATAAGATTCGGAGGTGTCTTTTAAAGTCCGACCTGAATTTTCGCAGATAATGTTACTAATTAAATATTAGTCATTAATTCTATCATATGTTTGCTGTAGTACACATTAAGATTTAGAGATGGCTGGGCGCAGTGGATCAGGCCTGTAATCCTAGCACTTTGGGAGGATCAAGAGTGGGTGGATCACTTGAGGTCAGGAGTTCAGTATCCGCCTGGCTAATGTTGGTGAAAACCCATCTCTACTAAAAATACAACAATTAGCCGGGCGTGGTGGCGCACACCTGTAGTCCCAGCTGCTAGGGAGGTTGAGGCAGGGGAATTGCTTGAACCCAGGAGGCGGAGGCAGCAGTGAGCTGAGATTGTGCCACTGCACTCCAACCTGGGCAACAGAGCAAGACTTTGTCTCCAAAAAAAAAAAAAATTAGAGATGATTTCTATAATGTATTTGCTGTGTTATTAAATAATATTAGTATTTATTCAGTTGTGTATTAAGCTATTAACAGTAAATAATTCTATGATTTCTGTATTTTATTAATAATTACTTATTTTTAATACAATAATACTGGACATAAAGTAATTTTATTGCAGTGTACTCATTACTTTGCTTTTTGGTATTTTCTCCTTGCAGTACTAAAACAGGTGCCATTTTAAATTCCCAGACAAGGAAAAACCAAGGATTAGAAATTAAGTAGCTTACCCAATGCCACACATCAGTAAGTGGTGACACTGGAGGTCAAACCTGAGTCTTTTTTACTCTAGGACCGTTGCTACTGCTTCGCTTTGCTTTGCTTCTCGTGTTTTCTCTTCTCTCTCCTCTTTTCTTTCATAGTGGCAGATACATAACTATAGAGAGCATTGGCGTGGCCTCCAAAGCTAGCAGTTTGGTGGGAGACAGAACATTTAACCAGGATGAAAATTCAGGGCTGAGGTAGAGGGAGTTACAAAGATTCAGGCATCCTGGGAGCACAGAAGAGAAGTGCTTCACTGCCCTTCAAGGTGCGAATGCTCTCTAGAGAAGATACTTGCCTTCAAAGGATAATGAGGAGTTTGTTAGAGTGACAAAGGAGGAAGGACATTTTTCAGGAGAGGGGATATATGTGTAATGATACAAAAGCAAGAGAGGACGTGGCACATGTGAAGGCCTGGAGGTAGTTTCACATGGCTGGAACACAGTGTATGGTGTGAAGGGGACATTTCATAAATGGCCTTGGACCTCAATGGTAAGGACTTGATATTTTTTTCAGTGTGTGATTGGGAGCTAGTGAAGAATTTTAAGCAAAGAAATGACACCGTCACATTTGAATTTTAGAAAATTACACTGATTGCTGTGTAGATGATGATTTATTTTTTAAAAGGGTAAGGTGATAGTGGCATGGAAACAATCTTAAAACAAACAGCATAATCCTTCCACAGTGTTTTTGTCCCAGAGTTACTGTCTCATGTCACTGCCTTTAGGGGTGGTGGAAAGACAGTTGGAAGAATTCTGTAAAGAATTGTCTACATGTCCCTTCTACAGGGGTCACCTTCCATTCACCCCTCAGCCCCAGCCTGCTAGGTTTCTGCCCCTCCATAAACAGCTTTGACACACGTGACTTCCTTCTTGCAGATTCAGTGGACTTTCTTCAAAACCTCCAGCCCCTTTTGATGCCACACAGTATATAGGCTACATCTCCTTTAAAACTCTTTCCTTCTGTAATGCTTCTGTCTCCCAGTTTTTTACCTGTCTCCCTGATTTTACTTTATATTGTGGGCTCTCAGGATTCTCATTGGCTTTTTATTTTCTTGCAACTATCATATTTATAAATAACTCCCAAATCTTCAGCCTAGGGTCTCCCTGCTGGATTAATAGATTGCCTAATAAACATAATATGATTATATACATAAACACAGACACACACATGTGACAGTAATAACAATTGTTCTTTTTGAAGGGTTTGCCATGTGCTAGGCATTGTGCCAAGTATTTTACTTGCATGTTCTCATTTAATCTTTGTAAAAACACTGAGTGATTTATTATTGTGAAAGATTAGGAAATTGATGTCCCTAGAGATGAATCTGCTGGCAGGTAGAACTGGTATTTGGATCCAAGGATCTGACAATGGAAGCTGATGCTTGTAGCTGCTCAGTGCCCTTCAGATACCCAACTCAACATGACCCACACTAAGCTTAGTGACTGCACCCTAGCAAGTACCTGTTATAATTATAGCTAACATTTATTGTTGCTGCTTCTGTCTGAGGTACTGTTGTAAATCATTTAACCCTTACAACAACCCTTTGAGTCGGCACTGGTAGAGTGTTTTTACAGATGAGGAAGCAAAAGTCACACAAGTGACTATGGAAACTAATTCTAGGACATGGATTTTAAACTACTCTCCTGTACTGCATTATATTACAGTTTAATGGTACTACTAACCTACTATTCTAGTTCTAGAAACATGGGAATCACCTCCGATTCTTTCTCCTGCCTCTTCATTAGTTATTTAATCTTTCCAAAATATTATCTGACTCCCATCACCCAGGCTGGAGCACACTGGTGCAGTCTCGGCTCACTGCAACCTCCACATCCCAGGTTCAAGCGGTTCTCCTGCCTCAGCCTCCCCAGTAGCTCCACACCTAACTAGTTTTTGTATTTTTAGTAGAGATGGGGTTTTACCATGTTGGCCAGACAGGACTCAAACTCCTGATCTCAAGTGATCTGCCTGCCTCATCCTCCCAAAGTATTGGGATTACAGGCATGAATCACCATGCCCGGCAGGCTTTTTTTGATGAATCATAGTCATAATATTGTTCAGCTTTTTCCCTATTAGATGACTGTCAAGTAGTATAAATATTAAATTTTTGTTTGTTTTATGATTTTTCTACTTACATGCTCTCAGGGATGCTGTCATTGTGCTTGCCTTTGCAGCTTCTCTTTCTAATTTGATATAGACTAGAAAGTAGAAGGTGAGTTATTAGGTTCATAACTGCTAGAAGGAGTAAATACAGGCTCCTATCACTAAAGTATAGGAGTTTTTACTCCATGGATTTAGTGATGTCTGTTTTGTTTGGGTACCACATGGTCGTTCCCTAAATTAACTGACGTAGTTAGGTATGTTTACATAATCATTCCTTTCTTTTTAGAATTTCTTAGACATTTCTGCAAGAGGAACATGAATGTGGATCTCCAGGGAATTGGAGCATTAACCAATAATGCCTTGGGCCCAGTGTGGTGGCTCACACCTGTAATCCCAACACTTTGGCAGGCCGAGGTGGGCAGATCACATGAGGTCAGAAGTTCAAGACCAGCCTGGCCAACATGGTGAAACCCTGTCTCTACTAAAAATACAAAAATTAGTTGGGTGTGGTGGCACACACCTGTAATCCCAGCTACTTGGGAGGCTGAGGCAGGAGAATCGCTTGAACCTGGGAGGTTGCAGTGAGCCGAGATCATGCCACTGCACTCGACAAAGGGAGACTCCATCTCAGAAACAAACAGACCAATAATCCCTGAACCAGCTTTTCTTCTTTTTTTTTTTTTAAACACTCTTCAGTTTTAGTCTCAATAACATGCATATTACGTTCTAAGTGTTCTAATGTGAGAATTAATATGTTCATTTTAGACATACACCACCATTTTTTAATAAAACGGGCAATTTAGTAATATACATACTGAGTTTAAACACGGTTTTGAGTAGTTCTGACACACAGTAATACACATCCAGGTTTTATTAAAGAAAGATGGTACACTTATTTGTACTATCCTTCTCTATTGTAGCAGAATTTTCAATGGCAGACACAGAGGTATTTAAATTCACTGTCTGTGAGTATGCTGCCCACAAGCATGCTTTAATGTATTAGTGAATGCTCTTAGGAAAGTCAGTCCTGAGATGGAGTTTGGTTTCTTAAAAGTGTGTTGAAATGTTCATTAATATATTGAAACATTTTAAAACGTTTATTAACATACCACGTTAGACGTTCACTGCCTTCAAAATGTTTTTTTTGTTGGTTTCAAATATATAAAGGCTTTCTTCATATATGATCCAGTTTGTTTCCCTTGATTTTAGGGCCCTAAACTGATTAAAATGTACCCAAGTCATAAGCATAAGGTTGGGATAAGGGAACATTGATTTATTGTTACACACTTAATGAAGTAGTGGACATACAATGGCATGATCTTGTGTGAATGTTTTATAATTTTTATTTGGAAGTTCCATATTACAAATACATCGTCTTTGTTTCGATAGGATCCTGACTGAGTCAATGCTTTACATTCTCAGTCCTCTGCATAAAGCTGAGAGATGCCTACTGGTAAGACATTCATGAAATTTATGTATAAGATTTATATTTTATACATTTACTTTTAAGTTTGGTTTATTTTAAGGGATTCTTTAACAGATCAATGAATACAGTAGATGTCATTGACCAAATATACTACATTTAGAGATACTTATTGGTTTTGTATTCAGTTTTCCGTTTAATGTTGTGATTAAGGTTAGTATGTATTTAATGGATGGTAGTTTGGGACTCAGCTGGACAAGGTAAATACTGATTACAACATAGGGTTAGTTTTTATTTTTTATCGTCAAAATTGAATGTTTTACTCCACCACAAGCATTGGCAATCTTTTCTAAAAGGACCAGCTAGTAAATATTTTAGGCTTAGTCTCTGCTATAACTACTCAAGTCTGTGTCTGTCTCTGTTTTAAAGCATGAAGGCAGTTATAACAATTCTTAATCAAATGGGCATGTCTGATTTCCATAAACCTTTACAAAAACAAGTGACTAGCCTGCAGGCCATAATTTGCCAACACTTGCTCTAGAGCACCCATTCATTCAGCGTTTATTAATTTAAAACATAATGACTATGTACACTATGTCAGACCTCATAATTGTTGCTAGGGATGTAGTTATGGGGGAAACAGACGATATGTTTCTAATAATTATACAATTTCCATTTGGGTTAAGTGCTGCGAAGGAAGAGAACAACCTGCTATGTGAGAAAGATGAAAATTTAGATGAGTTTGTCAGGAGATGTTTTATTTACAGACAGCATTTAAACTAAAGACAGGTTAACACCAGCCAGGTGAGGAGTTAGAGGAAGTTTGCCTCAGAAACAGCTTCACGTGGGAAGGAGCTTGTTGTGACGGAGGAGCTAAAGGAAGGGTATTGTAGCTAGAACATAGGCATCTAAGAGGGTATTTGTCTTGACTTGAAGCCCTGGAGATAGATCAGGAGGTATGGAACCCTATAGGGCATATAAAAGACTTATTTTATCCTAAATGAAATGAGAAATTTTCAGGGGCTTAAGCATTATCTTATTGATGTTTTAAAGGAAAAACCTGTTAATGTTTGTGGACTACTGATTACAGGCTAGGCAGACCTTAGCCATTTTCATGCAAAATGATCTTTGACATAAGATAATTGTGATTTTACAGATAAGGAAAATTAAGTTTAGAGATGTTAAGTAACTTGTCTAAAGCCACATAACATGTAACTAACAGTGGTAGATGCTACTGTTTATCAGAAATAAAAAGTTAACTTGGCAAAGGAGACTTTTAGAGTGAGTGGCCAAAAAGGTCAGAGGGATACAGGTGAACGTTGTGATCACTAAAGTCAAAACAAAAAGTATTTTAAGAAGGAAAGACTGGTGAGTTTTTCTAATGTAGCTAGAGAACTCATGTCGGTATTTACAAGACTTTATTTCTTAACATAATAGTAGTGTAGATTATGTGTTATAATAGAGTCGTTTACAAAATGACATGACTCTATCTTTTGTAGCTGAGAGTGAAGCAAAAGTAAAAACCAAAGTTCGCTTTGAAGAACTGCTTAAGACTCACAGTGATCTAACACGTGAGAAGAAAAAACTGAAGAAAAAACTTGTCAAGTCTGGAGAAAACATCTCAGTAAGTAAATGATCATTGGGTAATGGTGATTTACATATCTGCATAAAATGCAGATATGACTGCATTTCATGTTAAAATTCTAAGGAGTTTGGAAAATTAAAAACACTAACACTATGTCATGGTCAATAACACATGGTAAAATAAAGTTTACATTAGAATCAACATCACTGTGGAAGTATTGAGTTCATTCTTGAGTGCTGTCCTACAGGAAGAACACACACACAGTGGGGAGAATGATCGGAGATAGTGGGGAAACTCAAAACTAGCCATGATACCATTTTGAAGAAAATATTTTTAACCCATAATTGCGAAGAACTTAGGAAGTAGTATCTTAACTTCAGATATTGAGTAGCTTGTGCTTATTTAAGCTTTTTCTGTGTGATTCTACCCGACAGAACCGGGAGAAGTCAATGGCCTTAAGGCAATAATTATCCTTTTATGTTTGAGGCACACTTTCAAATGGTAGAATTTTTGGCAGCACACTTTAAGGGATTAAAAATACAGTGCTTAAAGTAAAGACTAAGCAAATCAGCAACTAACTACAACCTGATCCCCTTGGAATCACAAAGAGTCTGTATTGGCATCCACAGTTAGTGTACTCTATACCCTTTATACCTATCTCACTACTTCAGTTGCGCTTTTTACTACTTTGACTGTTATCTCTTCTGTCCTCACAGAAAAAAAATAAATAGGTTCTAGTGTAAATAATAATGTAGTTTTTTTTTTTTTTTTGGCAGGAGTTTTATGCTGAGTTACACATCCTACATTTTGCTTGTAGTAAGATTTACCCCATTTTTTCTTAAGACCTGTTTATTTTAGTATTCTGTCTGGCAGCTGTCAATGTAACAGTATAAATTCTGAAGTGAGGCAAAAATAAGTACTAACACAGGCCAAAATCCAGCTGCACACATGTAAGGGTTCATAGTATATACACTGGTATACTACTGCACAAAAATTTCCAACTGACAGAGTGGGACAGATTAGCACTTCCATAGTGAATGCTGCTCTGAAATAGCATGTGCTTTTTCCGGTGGTACTGGTGTACAATATGGTAGGGAATAGTGACATGGAGGTTGAAACATTGCTTATTGGTATATGCCCTCCCCTCAGATGTAGTGGTTTATGTTGGGCAAAAGCAAAAAGAACCCTGGAAACAGTTGTCTGCAGAGATGTTTTATGCTCAGAGAAGAACCTCATATTGTGTCTCAGTATTAAAGAACTGGGAGTTGTGAGCCATGAACAAGACTGAATCTAAACTGATTTAGACCAAGGTTTAAATTAAGTGGATAATCAGAATAGGCAGAGGTTATTTCCATTTACCTAAAGTCCAGTTTAAATGTTGAGGGGCACATAAGTGTGAAATGACTAAACATAATTTACCCAGCCTCTCTTTGCAAACAGCAGGCCTGACTAGGCTTCTTTTCTTTCAGAAATAAGTACACTAGGAACAGATATTTGGAAAGAGATTTCCCAGCTCAAAAGAAAGGGAATATTTCTAGAGGACTTGGAGGAAAACAGAATATTTTTGACATGATTAACTTTAGGAAGTAAAAGAATAATACCTGCTTTCATTTGCTAGATGCCTGAATGCTTTCTATCTTTAGGCACTCTTCTAAACACTTTATATATATTCAGTCATTCAGTACAGACGACAAAATTATGGGGTTTTATTTCTTCGGAAGAGAAAACTACATCATAGAACTTAAATAACTTGCTGAAAGTTACATCGTAAATGGTAGAACCAGGATTCAAACACTTGAGAGCGGGAGTGCGGAATCCACTGCCTTAACCACAACCCAATATTGCCTATTTTAATGAAATTTGAAGAGATAGGACCTCTTCTTGAAAGAAGAACGGGGAATCCTACATACAAAACAGGCTGAGATGAGAAAGGGAGCAGTCTGAAATAAAATTAAGCGAGGAAAAAAGTCAAAATAAGGATTCATAATAATGGCAGGTTGATCTTATGTTCCAATTATATATAAGGCACAATAATAGTTTTACAAATATTATTTCTAAATCTTACTGTTAATCTTGCAAGATAGGCATTGGGCTCTTTTTTGGCACATGAGAAATTTTATAAACAGACATGTTAAGTGATTTCCTTAGGTCATATAGTCAAAAATAGGATAACGAGGATTTAAGACTGCAGTCTCTGCAATTTTAAAAGTACATGTTCTTTCTTCAGTTGCTTTCTTAAGACTATATCTCAGGCCTAAAATGATAGAATTGACACTATGTTTGAAAAATCTAATCAGTGAAGTGGGAGACAAATTCGAGGTGAGAAGAAATGACCAAAACTAAAATGAAAGAAATAAAGAATGAGGACATAGGAAAATATTTGACCCACAGATAAGTATTCCCGGACAGCACTAGTGGAGCAGCAACAATAACGAGCATGACGAAGAAACCTTGCTGAGATTTCTGAAGAGATGAGTCCATCCCGCATTCTAGGCAAGACTTACGAGATGAGAACTATATCTAGAAACATTCTTTTGTTTTTATCTTAAGAGTAAAATAAATATTACAAACACTTAAACAGAAAAACATATAATACATTTCAGACTTCTCTGTAAAAACACTAAATCCAAAAGACAATGGAGAAATATTTAGAGCATTAAGGGAAAAATTGTAGCCCGAGGAATCTAGTCACCTAAGTTGTTAGTCATTTGTGATGGTAGTTGTAAACATATTTGCATTATTAGCGAAATATTATCAGTGTTCCCTCCCTGAAAAAAAAAAACGAAGATTTAAGATTTATTAAAAATGTAGTACCATTTCTAGATAAGAATCAAAGTTAAGAATTTAAGAATAGAACATCTTAAGATCTTAGAGGGAGGGATGAAGAGAAGTTGGTTAAGGAGTATAAAAATACAGTTGGAAGGAATAAATTCTAGTAGTTAGTATTACAGTAGGGAAATTACAGTTAATAATTGTATATTTCAGAATAGCCAGAAGAAAAGATTTATGTTCCCAACATAAAAGATAAATGCTTGGAGTAATGGGTATGTCAGATGCTCTGATGTGATCATTATACACTATATACAGTGTCAGAATATCACATGTACCCCCAAAATATGTACAACTATTATATATCAGTTAAAAAAATTTTAATGGAAAATTTGTGAACCAAAAATACATTGGATGAACTTTGAAATCAGTTAAATATGTAGAACTTTCTTAATTATTATATATGTCCAGAATAATTCCTGAAGATTTTACATTAGATATGTGTCTATGATAATGTGAGAGAACAGAACCAAATTATTTTCAAAGGTTAAGCAAAGCGTCTTAACTTAGGAAGAAAAAGTCACGTAACCATTATTCTTAACCATAGCGTATAGTCAAAAGTTATTATTTCATCCTAGAGTTTGAAATAAATAAAACAAGTGATAGATATAAAATAGATTATTACACTTTCTAAGTCATCTGAGTTAAAAAAATTAGATGAGATTTTTTAAAAGAATATAATGAAATAAGAAATTTAAGAGCAAACTCAGTCATGACAATAAATGTAAATAGTTTAAGCTTCCTACTTTTAAAAGCAGATTCAAAAATAGACTTTTAAAGTAATCAGGACCAGGCATGGTAGCTCATGTCTGTAATCCCAACACTTTGGAAATCCAAGGTGGGAGAAATTGCTTCAGTGCAGGAGTTCAAGACTAGCCTGGGCAATGTAGTAAGATCCCATCTCTCAAAAAATAACTTATCTGGGCATGGTGGCATGCACTTGTAGTCCTAGCTACTCGGGAGGCTGAGGTGGGAGGATTGCTTGAGCCTGGGAGGTCGAGGCTGCAATGAGCCATGATCATGCCACTGCATTCCTACCAGAGTGATAGAGCGAGACCTTGTCTCAAAAATAGTAGTAATAATAAATAAAATAAAATATCAGATATTTTGCTTGCAAGATTCACACATTAAACAAAATGACATAAAGTTTAAAAGTAAAAGTGTGGGCCGGGCGCGGTGGCTCAAGCCTGTAATCCCAGCACTTTGGGAGGCCGAGACGGGCGGATCACGAGGTCAGGAGATCGAGACCATCCTGGCTAACACGGTGAAACCCCGTCTCTACTAAGAAATACAAAAAACTAGCCGGGCGAGGTGGCAGGCGCCTGTAGTCCCAGCTACTCGGGAGGCTGAGGCCGGAGAATGGCGTGAACCCGGGAGGCGGAGCTTGCAGTGAGCTCACTCCAGCCTGGGCTACAGAGCGAGACTCCGTCTCAAAAAAAAAAAAAAAAAAAAAAAAAAAAAAAGTGTGCAAAAATATAGACAGTTGTCTATGTTTTTCTTTCTGAAGAAAAACTTATAGCTGTCTCATTTATGAATGTGTGTTAAGAGAACAAAATCGCTATGTAAATATATGAACACATTGAAATTAATCATGTTAAAAGAATAATCTGTCTCAGCGATATAGTTCCCCCAAAGAACTCAAGAATAGCTTAATAATTGGATAGCAGTCAATATTAATGTTAGTGCAAATAAATTGAATAAAAAAATATAAAAATAACAAGGAAAACAGCTGTTGTATTTTTATTGGAAATAGGATGGTAATGGATTTTTTAGAACATTTTGTGTTCGTGTCTGTGAAAGCCATACATGTGAGCACCAAACCTAGAGCATGCTGTGGGGTTCTTGGAAAATGCAAATCCATACATATACATGGTATATTATGTATGATTTCAGTAGTTTTCTGTGGGTCCCTTTGAAAAGGGGGACACCTAGCCTATAGGTTCTTCCTTTAAAATCAGGACCTGCAATGGAAGATGTCTTTTCATCATAAGTGTTTAATAATCTTGAAGTAAATATATTAAGGCATGAAACATAAAGATATAATAGCTTTTTTTCAATAGGTATTTGTCCATATTTGTTGCATAGCAGGCACCATAAGTGTTTTACATGTATTAACTCACCTAATTCTCACACACATCCTATAAAATCAGTATACACTGAAGAACTGAGGCACAGAGGTTAAGAAACGTACCCAGGATCATATAACTAATAATAGTGAATCCAGGTCCTACTGATTCTATAGCTTGTACAGTACAGTTCATAACAACTATACTGGCTCCCTGTTATGCCAGTGTATAGTGTACAGTGTGGGCAAATATGATGCTTAGTGAGGAGAACAAATGATCATTATTGATGGTTTGAATGCTAATAATAGAAAACCTATGTGAATCAACCTGTGTGAACAAAATAAGTACACAAAATTAACGATTATAGCTAGAAACAATAAGAAAATATTGGAGAAAAATACAAAAATTAACAGATAGATACTACATACATAGAAACTACAAAAGTCCTGAAAGATCTTAAAAGTAAAATTTCCAAAAGTACAGATTCAAATAGAAAACATTTATTAGTAGGTATTACAGATAGGTTGCACTTTATATGTACCGGGTGTTTCCAGCTTAATTTTTAGTTTTAATCCAGTTGTAATAGTTTCCAGTGGATGATTTCTTTAGTTGCAAAATTAGGCTAAAGTTAATGCAGAAAAATACAACAGGAAGATTAACTGAAATATTTAAAACAAAAGGCCAGGCACAGTGGCTCACACCTGTAGTCCTAGCATTTTAGGAGGCTAAGACAGGCAGATCACTTGAGGCTAGCAGTTCAAGACCAGCCTGGCTAACATGTTGAAACCCAGTCTCTAGTAAAAATACAAAAAATTAGCCAGGCATGATGTTGTGTACCTGTAATCCCAGCTACTTGGGTAGCTGAGGCACGAGAATCATGTGCACCCAGGAGGTGGAGGTTTCAGTGAGCTGAGATCATGCCACTGCACTCCAGCCTGGGTGACAAGAGTGAAACTTTGAGGGAAGGAATTTTATCTCACAAACTAAAAATTACATTTCAGGTAACTCAGAAACTTAAATGTAAAAATCTTAATAGGCAGATATTTCCATAAGGCAATAAAAATGACTGGCTGGTTTAACCTTCCAGTGTGTAAAGATATTCTGTTCTTAAAAGGGATAAAAGACCTCCCAAAATATTCTGGTCTCAAAAGGGATAAAAGACCTCCCAAATGAAGACAGCATTTTCTGCCTGCACACAGAAGACTCAATGAGTATTTGTTGAATGAATGAATAAATCTGATGTATAAGATACTTTTTTGTCAAAAACCAAACCTGGCTATAAGCCAGTTCACTGAGAAAAGTATGTAGTATTTTTATAGTCATAGCATTAATGCTCTTACATATAGCTACTGATAATAATTGCTAATATTTATTGAACAACTACATAATGTGGAATCAGAAGGACCTTCTGAGTATTTTATAATTATCCTATAATCCTTGTAACAACCTTATGAGTAAGTTTCATCCCTACTGTTAACTTGTAAGGAAATTGCATAAATTGATTCTATAAATGTTAAGATAATAGCTAAGTGAGCAAAAGGAATGAAAAAATAAAACCAGATACAAGAGAAAATAGCATTGACTAATAAAATGTAGTAATATTTTAAAAGAGGTTCAGATTGGAATACCAAGATATTTTTGCTTATCAAAAAGGTATTTAAAAGTTTATTAGTAGTATGGTAGCAAGCAAGGCTTTTTGGTAGAATGCTGGTGGAAAGGTTAACATGTGATATGGTTTGGCTGTGTCCACCCCCAAATCTCATCTTGAATTGTAACTCTCAAAATTCCCATGTGTCATGGGAGGAACCCAGTGGGAGGTAATTGAATCATGGGGACAGGTCTTTCCTGTGCTGTTGTCATCATAGTGAATAAGTCTCATGAGATCTGATGGTTTTAAAAATTGGAGTTTCCCTGCACAAGCTCTCTCTGCCTGCCACCATCCATGTAAGATGTGACTTGCTCCACCTTGCCTTCCACCATGATTGTGAGGCCTCGGCCATGTGGAACTTTAAGTCCATTAAACCTCTTTCATTTGTAAATTGCCCAGTGTCAGTTATATCTTTATCAGCAGCCTGAAAATGGACTAATACACCGTCTTTGAAGTGGTTCAGGTTTTTCCAGCAGTATTCAATAGCCTGGTTATAGTTATGGAAATAAAGTTCACTAAATTTGAACAGTGCCTGCAGTTTTACCAGAGAAGTGTGATGGATAGAAAGTACATGAAAATGGCGGGTGGTGATTGAAGTGATGGATTGTGGGATCAAAGCATCAGGAATTAGATAAGAGGGGCTTGATAAATAAAGAGAATATGGTGGGCTCAGAGTGTAATAAACTGCTTATTATTTTACACTGCTAAGTCTGGAGTGGTTTGATACTCAGCAATAGTAACTGGAACAAATAAATATGAATTGCTAAGAGTAAGCACTCAAATTGTAGCTATAATGATTTTTGGAGTTGCATATGCATTTTTTTAAAAGGGGAAAGTTAGGCCATATTTTGCTCACTTTTATTGTGATACTGTATTATCTTGATTTTATCTTCGCTCACTTTATTTTTATAATAGTTCTTTTGTAGAGGTGATATCTTCTTCATCTTATGAATTACATTTTCTAAAACTTTTTGTATTGTGCACTGAATTGATTTTAAAAGAGTAGAAAATCTTCACAGTTTCCTAAGTATTAATAATATCCTTCATGTGTTCATTCACTTAAGTGCTGGCCTGGATTTAGCTTATAAATCTGTAATTACCTTGGCTCTGTCAAAAACAAATTTAGAACCCCAATGTTTTCAGGGGGTAACTAAATTTAGAAAACCTTAAATGGGCTGGGTTTGGTGGCTCACGCCTGTAATCCCAGCTCTTTGGGAGGCTGAGGTGGGTGGATCACGAGGTCGGGAGTTCGAGACCAGCCTGACCAACATAGTGCAACCCTGTCTCTACTAAAAATACAAAAAAAAAAAAAACTTAGCCAAGTGTGGTGGCAAGCACCTGTAGTCCCAGTTACTTGGGAGGCTGAGACAGGAGAATCACTTGAAGCTGGGAGGTGGAGGTTACAGTGAGCCAAGATCGCACCACTGACTCTAGCCTGGGTGACAGAGTGAGACTCCATCTCAAAAAAAAAAAAAAAAAAAAGCTTTAAATGGATTATACTGGCTGAGGTAATTTCAGTGTATCCCAGAGCAAAGCCCAGCAATATTTAAAGGATTGCCAGCAAAATCCAGCCACCAACAATATAAAATTTATAATGCCAGATAGTCAATCAAATCTACCAGGCATTTAAAAAAAGAAAGATAACCTGATCCATTACCAAAAGATGAGTCAATCAATAGAAACAGACTCTAGGAGAGGAACGAGAAAACATAAAGAAGGTGTAAAAGAAAGAAATAGAACATATTTCCAAAGACCAAATCATACTTCTACAGATTAAAAAAATACAGTATTCAAAATTTTTAATTGACTGCAGTTAGCATACTGGACAATGCATTAAAATTATCAGTAAACGTGAAGAAATAGCAATATAAATTATTCAAATCAAACACAAAAAAATCAGTGGTGGGCTGACATGGCCTATCCAGGTTTATGAGAGCTGGTTGTTAAGTATTAGGGAATTTTGTAAACTGGTTGTTAAACCATTAGTAACTTAAAATTGGCTATTTATGTGAATACTTACATCATGGAAGTTGGTAAACACTGGACTAGGCTTTTTGTTTGTACTGCCCTGTCCTCGCTGGAGAGTTTATTTAACAGCATACCACTAAAAAAGGCCTTTGGAATAGGAGTTGGAGAGAAGGAAGAAGAGAACACCAATGACCTATAGAACAATATTAGGCATTTTAACTTATGTGTACTTGAAACCTGAGGAATGGGGACCGAATACATTGGAAGAAATAATGACTAAAAACTTTGTAGACTGTGTGGAAACAAAACACCCACAGATCAGGAAAGCTCAACAGGTCATAAACGAAAGAAATATGAACAAAATCATACTACAGTTGCTGAAAATGAAGGATAAATTGAAAATCTTAAAAGCAGCCAGAGAAAATAAAGACTTTTTATGTGGGAGAATAATGACAGCAGACTTCTCATCAGAAACGATTCTAGCTAAAAGACAATGGAACAATATTTTAAAATAGTGAATAAAAAAAAATTGTCAACCTAAAATTTCTGTCCTCAAAAAGTTTCTATTTCACCTTCATTTTTGCAAGAAGACATATCTTGCAAAAATGAAGGTGAAATAAAAACTTTTTGAGGTGTACAAAAGCTGAAAGAATTTGTCAGTAAACCTGTAGTACAAGAAAGTGTTAAAAAAAAAAAAAAAAAAGACAATACCAAGTAGACATTTTGATTTACAATAAAGAAGAGCAGAACAAATAGTAAACATGATATAGAAGGATTTTCTCTTACTAAAAAAATCTCTTTAAAAGATATTTTTTAAAGCAAGAATAATTAGTTGTTTTTTTGTAGGATTTATAATAAATGGTGAGTATCCCTAACCTGAAATTCGAAATGGTCAAGAATCCAAAACATTTTGAGCATGATTATGCTCAAAGGAAATGCTCATTGGAGTATTTTGGATTTTGAATTTTAGATTAGGAATGTTGAACCAGTAAATATAATGCATATATACAAAATCCAAAGAAATCTGAAACGCTTTTTGTCTCAAGCATTTTGTATAAGGGATATTCAACCTGTATTTGTAGAAGTAAATGATTTAACAACGGTCTTAGTTTTCTGTTACTTATAACAGAATACCAGAAATGTAATTTATTAAGAAAAGGAATTTATTTCTTACAGGTTTTAAGGCTGAGAAGTCCAAGGTCAAGGGTTCACATCTGATGAGAACCTTTTTGCTGGTGAGGACTCTGCAGTCCCAAGGTAGTGCAGAGCATCATATGCCAAGGGGGCTGAATGTGTTAGCCCAAGTCTGCTTCTTATAAAGTCACCAGCCCCACCGTTATGATGATCCTCTAATCCAGCAATCCCCAACCATTTTGGCACCAGGGGCCAGTTTTGTGGAAGACAGTTTTTCCATGGAGCGGGCCAGGGGTGATGGTTTCAGGATGAAAGTGTTCCACCCCTCAGATCATCAGGTATTAGTTAGATTCTCATAAGGAATGTGCAACCTAGGTCCCTTGCATGCGTCGTTTATAATAGGGTTGATGCCCCTGTGAGAATCTAATGCTGCCACTGATCTGACAGGAGGTGGAGCTCAGCCAATAATGCTCTCGCCCACCACTTACTTCCTGCTATGTGGCCTGATTCGTAAAAGGCCATGGACAAGTACCGCTCTGAGGCCTGGGGTATGGGGACCCCTGCCCTAATCTGTTAGCCCATTAATCCATAAATTGGCCAATCCATTGATGGATTAATCTGCTCATGAGGGCAAAGTCCTCATGACTCAATCACCACTAAAAGGCCTCAACTTTCAATACTGCCAAATTATGGACTAAATTTTAATGTTTTTGAGAGGACAAATGTTCAGACGTAAGACCAACATAGCACAAAGTATGGGAGGAAATAAATAGAAGTATATTTTTGTGAGTTTCTTCTTTTTTATTTTTTCTTTTTTTTTTTTTTTTAAGATAGGGTCTCGCTCTGTCACCCAGGCTGGAGTGCAGTGGTGAGATCACAGCTCACTGCAGCCTTGACTTTCTGGGCTTAAGCAATCCTCCCACCTCCACGCCCTCAGTAGCTGGGACTACAGGTGCACACCACCACATCTGGCTAATTTTTGTTTTTTCTGTAGAGACAGGGTCTCACTATGTTGCCCAGTCTGGTCTTGAACTTCTGGGTCCATGTGATCATCCTGCCTTGCATTCCCAAAGTGCTGCAATTACAGGTGTGAGCCACCATGCCTGGCTGAGTTTCTTAAAATATATGTGAAGTGGCATTATTTAATGGTAGAAAATTGTATTAGTCTTTTCTCGCTGCTATAAAGAGCTAACTGAGACTGGGTAATTTATGAAGAAAAGAGGTTTAGTCACCTTACAGTTCAGCATGCTATATTGGGGGGGGCATGGCTGGGGAGGCCTCCGGATGCTACAATCATAGTGGAAAGGGAGGCAGGCACAGTTTTCACATGGCCAGACCTGGAGAGAGAGCGAGCAAAGGGAGAAGTGCTACACACTTTCAAACAAAGGGATCTCACGAGAACTCCAGAGAACAGCAGGAGGGAAGTCCACACCCATGATTCAGTCACCTCCCACCTGGTCCCTCTTTCAACATGTGGTAGTAATTCACCATGAGATTTGGGTGGATACACAGAACCAAACCATGTCATTCCACCCTGGCCTCTCCCAAATCTCATGTCCTTCTCACATTTCAAAACACAATCATGCTTTCTCAACAGTTCCCCAAGTCTTACCTTATTTCAACATTAACACGAAATTCCACAGTCCAAAATCTCATCTGACACAAGGCAGGTCTCTTCCATGAGCCTGTAAAATAAAAAACAAGTTAGTTACTTCTGAGATACAATGTGGGCATAGGGATTGGGTAAATGCTCCCATTCCAAAAGTAAGAGATTGGCCAAAACAAAGGGGCTATAGGCCCCATGCAAGTCCAAAACCCAGCAGGGCAGTCATTAAATTTTAAAGCTCCAAAATAATCTCCTTTGACTCCATGTCTAACATCTAGACCACACTGACACAAGGGGTAGACTCCCAAGGCCTTGGGCAGCTCTACCCTGTGGCTCTGCATGGTACAGCCCCTGCAGCTGCTTTCAGTGGCTGGCATTGAGTGCCTGTGGCTTTTCCAGGTGCATGGTGCAAACTGTCTGGATCTACAATTCTGAGCTCTGGAGGACAGTGGCCCTCTTACCACAGCTCTCTACCAGGCAGTGCCCCAGTGGAGACTGTTGTGTGGGAACTCTAACTCCACATTTCTCTTCTGCACTGCCATAGTGGAGGTTCTCCATGAGGGTTCCACCCCTGCAGTGGACTTCTATCTGGACGTCCAAACATTTCCATACATCCTCTGAAATCTAGGCAGAGGTTTCCAAACCTCAACTCTTGCCTTCTGCATACCCACAGGCTCAATACCACATGAAAGCTGCTAAGACATGGGACTTTCACCCTCTGAATTAATAGCCCGAGCTGTCTCTTGGCCCCTTTTAGCCACAACTGGAGCCAGAGCAGCTGGGACACAGGGCCCCATGTCTCAAGGCTGCACAGAGCGGCGAGGCCCTGGGCCTGACCCATGAAACCATTTTTCCCTCCTAGGCTTCCAGGCCTGTGATAGGAAGGGCTCTGTGAAGGTCTCTGAAATGACCTGGAGGCATTTTCCCCATTGTCTGTGCATTAACATTTGGCTTTTTTTAATTTATGCAAATTTCTGAAGCCTAGAATTCCTCCTCAGAAAATTAGTTTTTCTTTTTAACCTCTTGGTCAGGCTCCACATTTTCCAAACTTTTGTGCCTGCTTCCCTTTTAAATATAAATTCCTGCTTCAGGTCATTTCTTTCTTTATGCAAATGAGCACAGGTCTTTTAGAAGCATCTAGGCCACATCTGAACACTTTGCTGCTTAGATGTTTCTTCCACCAGATACCCTAAATCATCTCTCTGAAGTTCAGTGCTCCACATATCTCTAGAGCAGGGGCACAATGCCACCAGTCTCTGCTAAAGCATAGTAAGAGCGGCCTTTACTCCAGTTCCCAATAAGTTCTTCATCTCCATCTGAGACCTTGTCAGCGTGGCCATCTCTGTTCATATCAGTATCTGCATTTTGGTCATAACCGTTTAACAAGTCTTTATGGAGTTCCAAACTTTGCTGTCTTCTTCTGAGCCCTTCAAACTGTTCCAACTTTTGCCTGTTACCCAGTTCTAAAGTCACTTGCACATTTTCAGGTATCTTTATAGCAATGTCCCACTTCTCTGGTACCAATTTTCATATTAGTCCGTTCTCACACTGTTCTAAAGAACTACCTGAAGCTGGACGCTGTGGCTCATGCCTGTAATCCCAGCACTTTGGGAGGCCAAGGTAGGCAGATTACCTGAGGTCAGGAGTTTGAGACTAGCCTGGCCAACATGGTGAAACGCTGTCTGTACTAAAAATAAAAAAATCAGCCGGGTGTGGTGGCACATGCCTGTAGTCCCAGCTACTCAGGAGGCTGAGGCAGGAGAACCGCTTGAACCTGGGAGGCGGCGGCTACAGTGAGCCAAGGTCACACCGCTGCACTCCATCGTGGGCAACAGAGTGGAGACTGGGTAATTTATGAGAAAATAGGTTTAACTGGCTCACAGTTCAACTGGCTATACAGGAGGCATAGCTGGGGAGACCTCCGGAAATTTATATTCATGGTGAAAGGTGAAGGGGAAGCGGGCATGGACTTCACATGGCCAGAGCAGGGGAGAGAGAGAGAGAGAGAGAGAGAGAGAGAGTGCAAAGGAGGACGTGCTACACACTTTCAAACAATCAAATCTTGCAAGAACTCCATCACGAGAACAGCAAGGGGATGTCTGTCTCCGTGATTCATCTCCCACCACGCCCCTCCTTCAACACGTGGAAATTACAATTCAACATGAGATTTGGGTGGGGACACAGAGCCAAACCATATGAGTCTTCATAAATTTGTTTTAAAACGATAGCTGAAAAGCCAATAATGATGCAATGGAATTGCCAAGAACTATCGAGAAAGACAGCTGGAAAAGAGGACAAAGCCAGGCGAGGTGGCTCACGCCTGTAATCCCAGCACTTCGGGAGGCCGAGGCAGGCGGATCATTGAGACCATCCTGGCTAACACAGTGAAACCCTGTCTGTACTAAAAGTACAAAAAATTAGCCGGGCATGGTGGTGGGCGCCTGTCGTCCCAGCTACTCGGGAGGCTGAGGCAGGGGAATGGCATGAACCAGGGAGGTGGAGCTTGCAGTGAGCTGAGATCACGCCACTTCACTCCAGCCTAGGTGACAGAGCAAGACTCTGTCTCAAAAACAAAAAGAAAAAAAAAAAGGGCAGAGACAAAGAACAAATAGGGCAAACGAAAGGAAATAATAGAATGGTATATTTAAACTCAGCAATATCGAGAATAATTTAAATGTGGATGGTCCAAATAGACCCAATAAAAAGTAGAAAGTGTCAGATTGGCAAATAAGAACCAACTATATGTTGATTATAAGAAACTTGCTTTGAATATAAGGGCATAGGTAGGTTAATATTTAAAGGATGGAAATATATACCATGCTAACACTAGTAAAAAGAAAACTGGAGTTGTTACATTGATATCAGAGAAAGTATATTTTAGAATAAAGAATATTGCCAAAGGTAAAAAGAAATCTTTTTAATGATAAAGGTGTCAGTATCAAGATATAACTGTGTATGAAACTCATAGCAAAGCTTCAAAATACACAAAGCAAAAACTGATAGAAATGAAATGAGAAATAGATAATTACAGTTAGATATGTTAGTATCCTCTCTCAGAAATTAATATAACAAGTAGACAAAAAATCAATAAGAAAGTAGATTTCAATAACGTTGACAAATTTGAATTGAGTTTTATGAGAACATTGTATCCAACAAACAGAATACTCATTGTTTTCTAGTGCGTGTGGAATATTCACCAAGACAGACATCATTCTGGGCCGTAATACAAGTCTACATAGCTTCATTTTATACATAAAAATTAAATAAAACTTTTAAATATAAAAGAAATGTTTTTAATAATACAAAATGTTTTCTTAGGCCACAACAGAATCAAATTAGAAATAGTTAACCAAAAGTTATCTGCAGTGTCACCAAATATTTGGAAATTCAATAAGACCCTAGATCAATATATTGAAGAAGAAAACACAAAAGAAATTATAACATATTTTGAACTCACTAAAAATGAAATTATAGCATATCAAAATTTATGGAATGCTGCTGAAGCATTACTTAGAAGGAAACTTGTAGCATTATATTAAAAATGAGGAATGGTCTGAGATCCATCATTGAAGCTTTCACCTTAAAAGAGTATGAACAAATTAGACAAAATAAACACAGGATAGAAATAAGAAGAGTATAAATCAGTGAAATAGAAAACCTCAGTAAATGCAAATGCAACTTTTTAAAAGAAGAATAAAATTGATTATCATATGTGGTGGGGATTTCCAGGGCCACCCCCAGGCTTGATAATTCGCTAGAGAGACTCACAGGACTCAAAAGCTGTTATACCTGCACCATTTATTACAGCAAAAGGATACAGATTAAAATCAGCAAAGGGAAAAGGTGCATGGGACACAGCCCAGGAGAAACCAGATGCAAGCTTTCAGGTGCACCCCTAGTAGAGTTGCAAGGGACTCACTTAATTCCTCCAACAACATGTGACAAAATGTGCAAAGTGTTGCCACCCAGGGAAGCTCACCCAAGCCTTGATGTTCATGGTGTTGTGTAGAGGGCTGTGTGGGTTTTGTGTAGAGACAGTGCATTCAGTGCCTGTGTCACCACCCTCAGCTGCTCAGACTCCAAACCCCCAAAGCAAGAACACATGGTCACCATAAATCACATTGCTGATATAAGCTTTCTGGTGAAACTGTTATAGTGAGGCCCAAGGCTTCAGGCATTTAGAAACACTCTTATCAAGCACAACATTTCAAGGACTGGTCCTAAAAATAGGCCCTTCTTGGGATTTGCAACTTTTTAGCAACCAGGCTCATGAGTTAACTGTTTTCTGTACTACCTGTAACCAGGCTGATCAGGAAACAAGGAGAGAAGACTCAAATGGCTAATATCAGAATTGTAAGAGGGTATTCACTTTAGATGCTACAGACCTTAAAAGAATAATAAGAGTATTATGAGTAACTTTATGATAATAAATTTAGCAGTTTAGATGAAATGTATAAATTACATGAAGAGCACAAACTACTGAAGCTCACTCAAAAAGAAATAGATAACTTGAACATTATATATCTTTTTAAAGAAACAGAATCGGTAGTAAAAAATCCTTTGTCAAAGGAAACTACTCCCAGGTGGCTTCATCAGTAACTTTTCCCAAACATTTGATGAAAAAATAATGCCAGTTCTATACAGACTCTTCCAGACTATAAAATAAGAGGGGATCCTTGTCCACATTTTTGTGGGCAATAATTACACGGCTGCCAAAACCAGACAAAGATTTCAAGAAAAATACAGACCAAAATCCCTTTTAAATATAGATGGCAAACATCTTCAGCAAAATATTAGAAAATCAATCTTATAAAAAGGATAATACCCCATGTCTGGGTGGAGTTTATGTCAGGAATATACTGTCAGTTCAGTGTTAGAAAAAACGTCCAATGTAATTAGAAAACTATGTGATCATCTCAATAAATGGAGAAAAAAGACTTGACAACATTTATTACTCATTCTTAAACCAACAGTAGATGGGACTTGTCTAAGGTAATGAGTTATCTCAATGGATTGTTGACAGTCAGTTATAGATTGAACTCCTTGTTCTACTCATACTCTCAGTACTGCATTTGACTAGTCTAAAAAAAAAAAAAAGACAGTAACTTCCTCAACCTAATAAAGGGCATCTAAAAAATCTGCAGCTAGCATCATGCTTAATGGCACAAAACTGAATGCTTTTGCTGTAAGCTTGAGCATGTGTCAGTTACTGTGTGTATTCACAATTGTATTGGAGACCCTGACAAATGCAGTAATGCAATTTTTAAAGGCATACAGATTGTAAAGGAAAAAGTAAACTGTATATTCTCCGATTATGTAATTGTCTATGTTAATAACTCAAAAAATTTACAAAAAAGTGCTACTAGAGTTACAGATGGTTCTTATGATGGGATTATGTCCTTTGTAAACTGAAAGTATTGTAAGTTGAAAATGTATTCAATACACCTAACCAACTAAACCCCATAACTTGACCTAGCCTACCTTAAGTGTGCTCAGAACATTTACATTAGCCTACAGTTGTGCAAAGTTAATACCAAGCCTATTTTGTAATAAAGTGTTGAATAACTCACATAATTTATTAAATACTGTACTAAAAGTGAATAACAGAATAATTGTATAGATACTTGGAAGTATGGTTTCTACTGAATGCATGTTTATGCACCATCATAAAGTCAAAAAACTCATATGTCGAACCATCATAAATAGAACCATTATGATTCAGGCACCATCTGTATTAGGGAGGTTAGCAGAATATATGGTCAATGTGTAAAAACCAATTGTATTTCTATAACAGTAATGAATCACTTGACATTAAAGTTTAAAATAATTTATAATAGCAAAAAAATGTGTAGCATTCAGGGATAAATTTATCAAAAATGTTCAAGAGTTGTACACTGAACCCCTCAGAGTGTTGACAATAAAGACCTAAATAAATAGATATTCGTGTTCATGGATCAGAAGAATCAACATTGTCAAATGTCCATTCTCTGACAAGTTATCTATTGATTTAATTCAATCCTAATCAATATGCCAGGAGAATTTTTTTTCTTGAAAATCTAAATGAGAAATAGACAAATTAGCAATTACAGTTAGATCTGTCAGTATCCTGTCTCAGAAATTAATAGAACAAGTAGTCAAAAAATCAGAAATTTATTGGGAAATGTAAACAACAGACCTAGAATAGCCAAAACAATTTTGAAAAAGAAGAACAAAGTTGGAATTACACTTTCTGATTCAAAACTCATTATAAAGCAATAGTGATGAAGACAATCTGGAATTGTCATAAAGGTAGGCATATAAATCAGTAGAGCAGAATAGAATATAGAAATAGATTCAAATATTTATGTTCAATTGACTCTTGACAAAGTTGCCAAGGTAATTCACTAAAGGAAAGGATAATCTTTTCAACAAATGATCCTGGAACAATCAGATATTCGTATATAATAAACTTGGGACCATGTCATGTTTAAAAATTAACTGGAAGTAGATCAAAGACATATATACGAGCTAAAACTGTATAACTTATAAGAGAAACATAGGATAATTGTAACCTTGGGTTAAGCAAAGATTTCTCAGGATACGAAAATACGAACCATAAAAGAAAAAAGGGCTAAATTGGACTTTGTGAAAATTGAAAGCATTGCTATGGAAATGAAAATGTTTTATAGCTGTAGGTTTGGATAAAATATTTTTAAAGCACTCTCTGATAAAATGTTGTATCTAGAATATTTTAAGAGCTCCTACAGCTCACTGATATGAAAACAAACGGCCTAACAAAAAAGGGCAAAAGATTTGGACACTTAACTGAAGAAGAGCTATAGACAGCAAATAGGCACATGTGAAGAGTCTTGCTGTCATAGTAATTAGGAAAATGAAGTTTAAAACAATACTGAGGTACTGTTGCACACCTCATACAACAGCTACAAAACAAAAATTGACAGTATTAAGTGCAGGCAAGGATGGTAAGTAACTGGAACTCTTAGAAATTGCTGATAAAAATGCAAAATAGTACAGCCAGTGTGAGAAGCTGTTTGGCAATTGTTTAATAAGTTAAATATCTACTTATCTTGTAGCACAGCAATTCCACTTCTGGATATTTACCCAAAAGAAGTGAAAACATATCTAATGCTAGCACAAAACTGGAAATAATTCACATCTATTAATTGGTGTATGAAGAAACAAAATGTGGCATATAACTGTACAATGGAATACTACTCCACAAAAATGGAATAAACTGCTATAAATACAGCAACATGGATGAATCCTAAAAGCTTTGTGCTGAATGAAGGAAACTAGACACAAAAGGCTATAGATGGTATAATTTCATTTATGTGAAAGTCTAGACAAGGCAAAGCTATTGTGATACCAGATAAGTGGCTGAGTAGGGACAGAGCATGGAGGGAAGGCGTTGACTCTGTAACAGGATATGTGGAATGATGGAAATGTTCAATGTCATGATTATGATGGTGGTCACATGACTGTATGCATTTGCCAAAATTCATTTAATTATACAATTAAAATTGGTGAATTTTATTGATGTAAGCTATATCTTAATAAAGCTGATTTTAATAGCACACAAACCAAAGCAAAAAAACCCGAATTGTTTAAAGAGGTAAAAGATGGGCAAAGATATAATAGAAACATGAGTGAACAAATGTATTTGGGATGTTTCAAAATTCAAATATAATTTGATCCATGAAACTGTTGAAACAAAGGAGACTTTTTTTTTTTAAACAATGGTACAGTATGACTAGAAGTTAACAAAAGTTTATGATTTACAAACTGCTTGGGAATTTATCCCATAAAGCTGTTAGAGAGGAAAAGGAAATCAAAACCACAAAAACAGGCTATTTAAAAAATAATGAAAATGTCAGTATAATGCTATGAAAGGTAGAGATGCTACTGAAAATACTCTGGGAACTTCATTCGCTGCAGTATTTAAAAAACAGAACTAAAGAAAAAGACAAATTAATAATATAAAGTCATAAAATTAATGTTATTAGTGCAAAGGCTGACAGATCAGTAGCAAATAAACAAAAAACAGCCTTTTCCGATTAGCTTGCCTGGAGTTTCAATTTTAAAATTTTTTCCTTGAGACTAAATCTTTCTTCTCTTTCTAATTCTTGATTAGCTCTTTTTCTAATTATTTCCTTCAGGAGTATACTCACAATTTGTATATATTGGTGCTACATTATTGGTACTCACTGAAAAAGTAGAAATAAAAATTTGCATATGCCCCATTTTAACATAATGGAAATTCAAGGTTATTGAGATATGAATGAAGTCATAGAAAAAGAACATTCTGAAAAAAATAGCAATTTTTTAAAATGTTATTTTATATTCCGGGATACATGTATAGGACTTGCAAGTTTGTTACATAGGTAACAAACCGATCAAACTGTCACCTAGGTATTAAGCCACACATGCATTAGCTTTTTATCCTGATGCCCTCCCTCCCCCAGATTCCCTGACAGGCCCCAGTGTTTGTTTTCCTCTCCCTGTGTCCATATGTTCTCACTGTTCAGCTCCCACTTAGAAGTGATAACATGCAGTGTTTGGTTTTCTGTTCCTTCCTTTTATCCATGTCCCTTCATGATCTCTTTCCTTTTTATGACTGATTAGTATTCCTTGGTGTGTATGTACCACATTTTCTTTATCCAGTCTATCATCGATGGACATTTGGGTTGATTCCATGTCTTTGCTATTGTGAATAGTGCTTCGGTGAACATATGCACGTGTGTATCTTTATAATAGAATGATTTATATTCCTTTGGGTATATGTCTAGTAATGGGATTGCTGGATCCAATAGTAATTCTGGTTCTAGGTCTTTGAGGAATCGCCACAGTGTCTTCCACAATGGTTGAACTAACACCACCAACAGTGTAAAAGCATTCCTATTTTTCCATAGCTTCACCGGTGTCTGTTGTTTCTTGACTTTTTAATAATTGCCATTCTGACTGGTGTGAGATGGTATCTCATTGTGGTTTTGATTTGTATTTCTCTAACCATCAATGATGTTGACCTTTTTATCATGTTTATTGGCCACATGAATGTCTTCTTTTGAGAAGTGTGTATTCATGTCCTTTGCCCACTTTTTTATGGGGTTGTTTGGTTTTTTGTTATAAATTTGTTTAAGTTCCTTGTAGATACTAGATATTAGACCTTTGTCAAATGGATAGATTACAAAAATTTTCTCCCATTCTGGAGGTTGTCTGTTCACTCTCATGATAGTTTCTTTTGCTGTGTAGAAGCTCTTTTATTAGATCCCATTTGTCAATTTTTGCTTTTATTGCAGTTGCTGTTGACATTTTTTGTTATGAAATCTTTGCCTGTGCCTATGTCCTGAATCGTATTGCCTAGATTTTCTTCTAGGGTTTTCATAGTTCTGGGTTTTACATTTAAGTGTTGAATCTATGTTGAGTTAATTTTTGTATAAGGTGTGAGGCAAGGGTCTAGATTCAGTGTTCTGCATGTGGCTAGCCAGTTTTCCCAGCACCACTTTTAAATAGGGAATCCTTTCCCTATTGCTTGTTTTTGTCAGGTTTGTCAAATATAAAATGGTTGATGTGTAGCCTTATTTCTGATGTCTTATTTCTGTTCCATTGGTCTATATGTCTGTTTTTGTACCTGTACCATGATGTTTTGGTTACTCCAGTATAGTTTGAAGTCAGGTGGTGTGATGTCTCCAGCTTTGTTCTTTTTTTTTGGATTGTCTTGGCTATATAGGCTCTTTTTTGTTTCCGTATGAATTTTAAAGTAGTTTTTTCTAATTCTGTGAAGAACGTCAATGGTAGTTTAATAAGAATAGCATAGGATCTATAAATTACTTTGGGCAGTATGGCTGTGGATTTGTCATAAATGGCTCTTATTTTGAAGTATGTTCCTGTAAGTACCTTGTTTATTGAGAATTTTTAACATGAAGCAATGTTGAATTTTATCGAAGGCCTTTTCCTGTGTCTATTCAGATAATCATATGGTTTTTGTCTTTAGTTCTGTTCACGTGATGAATTGTGTTTATTGATTTGCGTATGTTGAACCAGACTTGCATCCCGTGGATGAAGCTGACTTGATGGTGGTGGATAAGTTTTTTGATGTGCTGCTGGATTTGGTTCCCAGTATTTTATTGAGGATTTTTGCATCGATGTTCATCAGGGATATTGGCCTTAACGTTTTTTTTCTTTCTTTGTTGTGTCTCTGCCAGGTTTTGGTATCAGGATGATGCTGTCCTCATAAAATGAGTTAGGAAGTAGCCCCTCCTTTTCAATTGTTTGAAATAGTTTCAGTAGAAATGGTACCTGCTCCGTTTTGTACCTCTGGTAGAATTCAGCTGTAAATCCATCTGGTCCTGGGCTTTTTTTGCTTGGTTGTTTATAGGCTATTTATTACTGCCTCAGTTTCCGAACTTGTATATTAGTCTATTCAGGGATTCAACTTCTTCCTGGTTCAGTGTTGGGAGGGTGTATGTGTCCAGCAATTTATCCATTTCTTCTAGATTTTCTAGTTTATTTGCATAGGGGTGTTTGTAGTATTCTCTGATGGTTGTCTGCATTTCTGTGGGGTCAATAGGGATATCCCCTGTATCATTTTTTATTGTGTCTCTTTGATTCTTCTCTTAAGTGATTCTTGTATCTCAACCTCCCAAGTAGCTGAGATTACAGGTGTGCACCATCATGCCTGGCTAATTTTTGTATTTTTGATAGAGATAGGGTTTCACCATGTTGGCCAGGCTGATCTCAAACTCCTGACCTCATGTGATCCACCTGCCTCAGCCTCCCAAACTGCTGGGATTACAGGCGTGAGCCAGCATGCCCAGCCTTATTGATTTTTTGAAGGGTTTTTTGTGTCTCTGTATCCTTCATTTCTGCTCTGATCTTGGTTATTTCTTGTCTTCTGCTAGCTTTGGGTTTTGTGTGTGTGTGTGTGTATTTTGTGTGTTTTCTTCCTTATTTATTTTTACTACTTAAAATTAAATATTGCTTCTAAAACAGAACATGTGAAAATAAACTTTTTTTTAAAGAGAAATGTTATTTTTATTAGATTTGATTGGTGAAGTTTTTTTGGAGCCTATGGCATCATAATCTGCCCTCAAAGAACAGATAGAATTTGGAAATATATTTTAGATGAGCAAAAGAGTCTTAGAGATGGTAAGATTTTAGATATGTATTGGGATACTAGTTCTTTCAGCATTTTTAAAATCACCTTTTTATGTACATTGGATATTTTTTAACTACTTTTAAAATATGGGGAGTTTCAAAGGTCAAACTCCAGTATGTATTGTTAAGTTTATTCATTTCTGGCACATTTCTTCATTTTGATGTTAGATTCATCTTGTAGCACCAAATGTTAACATGTAACATTCATACATTACAGTGTAACATTCTGCACGACTAAATGAATCCAGAGTGTTAGTCCAAAATGTTAATCTGAACTTATATTCAGAGATTATTAATGAAATTCTGAAGCATAAATTATGAGAGTACTCAGCAAGTGCTCTAAAATAGTATCACTATGTCCATGTAAAAAACTAAATAATCTTCCCAATAATTACACATTGTTGAACATAAATTATTGAGTTTTTCTTTATACAACCAATCTACGCTGAGCTGAAACTTTGTTATTATGTCTTCTTTTTTAGCCTGACACTATTAGAAGCAATCCTCACCATATTAAAGAAACTACAAGTGATGATGTAAGTACTGCTGACACTAACAGCCTGAAGAAAAGCATGAGAATCACTAAAAACAAATTGAGGAACATACAGTCAGCAATGGTTTTTGTCCATTCTGTTTTTCAACACATCTGTTAAACTTTTATTTGTATTATTCAGAATTTTATTTTGGTATCAGCAGTTGGGTTTTCTTGGTCCAGTATGCTTTTGCATTTCTTTATTAATATCAATTATACTTATTTAAAATTCTTATTTATGATATGTATTTTCCTTTGGTGTTCATTTATTTATTGTGTTTGATTTGGTGGCTTTCCTTCATTGTGCTACCTTCCTTTAGTGTTTGTTAATTTTCCGTTGTCAAGCCATCTTTATATTTGAGAATGTCTGTTCTGTTCCTTGTTGGTTGTTTTTGACATGGTCTGCCTCTGCAGTTTGTGGGAATTGTACCTACCTGAAGTATACTGCCCTTTCTCTCTGTGCTGCCATGCTTAATCCATGGGTGAAAGTCAGCACAAATGGAGATGGGAAGCAGAGCTGTTCATCCCAGCTCCTTGATTGGTCATCCTTTGGTCTATCTAGTTTATGCCCTCCTCTTCCTTATATTACTTGACTCTTATCCTTATTTATTTTTTTTGTATTAAAAATATATCTCATTATAAATAACTTTAATTGGGGAAAGAGGTACAAGATTATGCTTAGTCTGTCACTGGATTTAGCTTAATATGTAATATTTAGCAGCATTCTAGTGATAGATTTAGTGTAGGGTGATCTTAGAGCTGTAGACTTTTGGTTTTGCAGTGTAATCATGAAGCAAAATAAATGACCCATGTATATTTCCTATTGGGTTGCCTGAAATATCAATTCAATGGCTCTTTTAGCAATTTCTCAGGTATCTCTTAATTATATTAGAGTATATATCATGAGAAAAATATGTATGAGGAAAATAGCATTTGAGATTTGAGCAATTAATTCACTTCTTAAAGGTCCTTAAGTACTTTTTTCCTATGTCAGTTAACTCATTTCATCTGAAGTTACATTCAGAGATTGCTTATCAAATTCTGGAAGCATAAATTATGAGAGTACTCAAATGCTCTAAAATAGTATCACTGTGTCCAGGTGAAAAACTAAATAATCCTCCCAATAATTCCACATTGTCAAACATTAATTATTAGGTTTTTCTTTATATAACTAATCTATGCATAACTGAAACTTTGTTATCATGTCTTCTTTTCCTAGCCTGACACTGTTAGAAGCAATCTTCCCCATATTGAAGAAACTACAAGTGATGATGTAAGTGCTACTAACACTAACAACCTGAAGAAGACCATGAGAGTCGCTAAAAACAAATTGAGGAACACACAGTCAGCAACTGAAAATCCTAATGATGATGTTAGTGTAGAGGAAGACAAACAAGGAAAGCCAAATAAAAAGGTGGTAAAGACGGTGCCCCAGTTGACTACACAAGACATGAAACTGGAAACTCCTGAGAAGGAAGTTGATTCTACACACCAGAAAGCGCGTACAAAGCCACAGCCAGGCATTGATCATCAGAAAAGTGAGAAGGCAAATGAGGGAAGAGAAGAGAATGATTTAGAAGAGGACGAAGAACTGATGCAAGCATATCAGCGCCATGTAACTGAAGAAATGGCAAAGGAGATTAAGAAGAAAATAAGAAAAAAACTGAAAGAACAGTTGACTTACTTTCCCTCAGATACTTTATTCCATGACGACAAATCAATCAGTGAAAAAAGGAAAAAGAAAAAGAAAGTTCCAGTCTTCTCTAAAGCTGAAACAAGGTATTTTTACATTGATAAATGTAAAATATCCTCTTAGAAAAACACTCTATTATTATCAGGGTTTGAATATTATCTGTGGTTTAACAAAGAAAATTCTTAGGCTTTTATTTGGAGACATTGCCACTAAGATAAGAACACCTAGCTTTTACTAACACCTTACTATGTACTAGGTGCTTTACGAGAATTAACTCATTTATTTCTTATGACAATTTTATGAGGAAAAGTAATATTCTTCCGATCTTGCTGATGAGGAAACTGAAGTACAGAACTAGTAAGAGGCTGAGCCAGAACCTTGTCTCTATCCTGAACTACTCACTTACATCTGCTTTCTTTTTTTTTTTTTTTAATTTATTTATTATTATTATACTTTAAGTTGTAGGGTACATGTGCATAACGTGCAGGTTTGTTACATATGTATACTTGTGCCATGTTGCTGTGCTGCACCCATCAACTCGTCATTTACATCAGGTATAACTCCCAATGCAATCCCTCCCCCCTCCCCCCTCCCCATGATAGGCCCCGGTGTGTGACGTTCCCCTTCCTGAGTCCAAGTGATCTCATTGTTCAGTTCCCACCTATGAGTGAGAACATGCGGTGTTTGGTTTTCTGTTCTTGTGATAGTTTGCTAAGAATGATGGTTTCCAGCTGCATCCATGTCCCTACAAAGGACACAAACTCATCCATTTTTATGGCTGCATAGTATTCCATGGTGTATATGTGCCACATTTTCTTAATCCAATCTGTCACTGATGGACATTTGGGTTGATTCCAAGTCTTTGCTATTGTGAATAGTGCTGCAATAAACATACGTGTGCATGTGTCTTTATAGCAGCATAATTTATAATCCTTTGGGTATATACCCAGTAATGGGATGGCTGGGTCTTATGGTACATCTAGTTCTAGATCCTTGAGGAATCGCCATACTGTTTTCCATAATGGTTGAACTAGTTTACAATCCCACCAACAGTGTAAAAGTGTTCCTATTTCTCCACATCCTCTCCAGCACCTGTTGTTTCCTGACTTTTTAATGATCGCCATTCTAACTGGTGTGAGATGGTATCTCATTGTGGTTTTGATTTGCATTTCTCTGATGGCCAGTGATGATGAGCATTTTTTCATGTGTCTGTTGGCTGTATGAATGTCTTCTTTTGAGAAATGTCTGTTCATATCCTTTGCCCACTTCTTGATGGGGTTGTTTGTTTTTTTCTTGTAAATTTGTTTGAGTTCTTTGTAGGTTCTGGATATTAGCCCTTTGTCAAATGAGTAGATTGCAAAAATTTTCTCCCATTCTGTAGGTTGCCTGTTCACTCTGATGGTAGTTTCTTTTGCTGTGCAGAAGCTCTTTAGTTTAATGAGATCCCATTTGTCAATTTTGGCTTTTGCTGCCGTTGCTTTTGGTGTTTTAGACATGAAGTCTTTGCCCATGCCTATGTCCTGAATGGTACTACCTAGGTTTTCCTCTAGGATTTTTATGGTATTAGGTCTAACATTTAAGTCTCTAATCCATCTTGAATTAATTTTCGTATAAGGAGTAAGGAAAGGATCCAGTTTCAGCTTTCTACTTAATGGCTAGCCAATTTTCCCAGCACCATTTATTAAATAGGGAATCCTTTCCCCATTTCTTGTTTCTCTCAGGTTTGTCAAAGATCAGATGGCTGTAGATGTGTGGTATTATTTCTGAGGACTCTGTTCTGTTCCATTGGTCTATATCTCTGTTTTGGTAACAGTACCATGCTGTTTTGGTTACTGTAACCTTGTAGTATAGTTTGAAGTCAGGTAGCGTGATGCCTCCAGCTTTGTTCTTTTGACTGAGGATTGTCTTGGAGATGCGGGCTCTTTTTTGGTTCCATATGAACTTTAAAGCATTTTTTTCCTATTCTGTGAAGAAACTCATTGGTAGCTTGATGGGGATGGCATTGAATCTATAAATTACCTTGGGCAGTATGGCCATTTTCACGATATTGATTCTTCCTATCCATGAGCATGGTATGTTCTTCCATTTGTTTGTGTCCTCTTTTATTTCACTGAGCAGTGGTTTGTAGTTCTCCTTGAAGAGGTCCTTTACATCCCTTGTAAGTTGGATTCCTAGGTATTTTATTCTCTTTGAAGCAATTGTGAATGGAAGTTCATTCCTGATTTGGCTCTTTGTTTGTCTGTTACTGGTGTATAAGAATGCTTGTGATTTTTGCACATTAATTTTGTATCCTGAGACTTTGCTGAAGTTGCTTATCAGCTTAAGGAGATTTTGGGCTGAGACAATGGGGTTTTCTAAATATACAATCATGTCATCTGCAAACAGGGACAATTTGACTTCTTCTTTTCCTAACTGAATACCCTTGATTTCTTTCTCTTGCCTAATTGCCCTAGCCAGAACTTCCAACACTATGTTGAATAGGAGTGGTGAGAGAGGGCATCCCTGTCTTCTGCCAGTTTTCAAAGGGAATTTTTCCAGTTTTTGCCCATTCAGTATGATATTGACTGTGGGTTTGTCATAAATAGCTCTTATTATTTTGAGGTACGTTCCATCAATATCAAATTTATTGAGCGTTTTTAGCATGAAGGGCTATTGAATTTTGTCAAAAGCCTTTTCTGCATCTATTGAGATAATCATGTGGTTCTTGTCTTTGGTTCTGTTTATATGCTGGATTATGTTTATTGATTTGCGAGTGTTGAACCAGCCTTGCATCCCAGGGATGAAGCCCACTTGATCATGGTGGATAAGCTTTTTGATGTGTTGCTGAATCCGGTTTACCAGTATTTTATTGAGGATTTTTGCATCGATGTTCATCAGAGATATTGGTCTAAAATTCTCTTTTTTTGTTGTGTCTCTGCCAGGCTTTGGTATCAGGATGATGTTGGCCTCATAAAATGAGTTAGGGAGGATTCCCTCTTTTTCTATTGATTGGAATAGTTTCAGAAGGAATGGTACCAACTCCTCCTTGTACCTCTGGTAGAATTCAGCTGTGAATCCATCTGGTCCTGGACTTTTTTTGGTTGGTAGGCTATTAATTATTGCCTCAATTTCAGAGCCTGCTGTTGGTCTATTCAGGGATTCAACTTCTTCCTGGTTTAGTCTTGGAAGAGTGTAAGTGTCCAGGAAATTATCCATTTCTTCTAGATTTTCCAGTTTATTTGCGTAGAGGTGTTTATAGTATTCTCTGATGGTAGTTTGTATTTCTGTGGGGTCGGTGGTGATATCCCCTTTATCATTTTTAATTGCGTCGATTTAATTCCTCTCTCTTTTCTTCTTTATTAGTCTTGCTAGTGGTCTGTCAATTTTGTTGATCTTTTCAAAAAACCAACTCCTGGATTCATTGATTTTTTGGAGAGTTTTTTGTGTCTCTATCTCCTTCAGTTCTGCTCTGATCTTAGTTATTTCTTGCCTTCTGCTAGCTTTCGAATGTGTTTGCTCTTGCTTCTCTAGTTCTTTTAATTGCGATGTTAGAGTGTCAATTTTAGATCTTTCCTGCTTTCTCTTGTGGGCATTTAGTGCTATAAATTTCCCTCTACACACTGCTTTAAATGTGTCCCAGAGATTCTGGTATGTTGTATCTTTGTTCTCATTGGTTTCAAAGAACATCTTTATTTCTGCCTTCATTTCGTTATGTACCCAGTAGTCATTCAAGAGCAAGTTGTTCAGTTTCCATGTAGTTGAGTGGTTTTGATTGAGTTTCTTAGTCCTGAGTTCTAGTTTGATTGCACTGTGGTCTGAGAGACAGTTTGTTATAATTTCTGTTCTTGTACATTTGCTGAGGAGTGCTTTACCTCCAATTACGTGGTCGATTTTGGAGTAAGTACGATGTGGTGCTGAGAAGAATGTATATTCTGTTGATTTGGGGTGGAGAGTTCTATAGATGTCTATTAGGTCTGCTTGCTGCAGAGATGAGTTCAATTCCTGGATATCCTTGTTAACTTTCTGTCTCGTTGATCTGTCTAATGTTGACAGTGGAGTGTTGAAGTCTCCCATTATTATTGTATGGGAGTCTAAGTCTCTTTGTAAGTCTCTAAGGACTTGCTTTATGAATCTGGGTGCTACTGTATTGGGTGCATATATATTTAGGATAGTTAGCTCTTCCTGTTGAATTGATCCCTTTAGCATTATGTAATGGCCTTCTTTGTCTCTTTTGATCTTTGATGGTTTAAAGTCTGTTTTATCAGAGACTAGTATTGCAACCCCTGCTTTTTTTTGTTCTCCATTAGCTTGGTAAATCTTCCTCCATCCCTTTATTTTGAGCCTATGTATGTCTCTGCGTGTGAGATGGGTCTCCTGAATACAGCAGACTGATGGGTCTTGACTCTTTATCCAGTTTGCCAGTCTGTGTCTTTTAATTGGAGCATTTAGTCCATTTACATTTAAGGTTAAGATTGTTATGTGTGAACTTGATCCTGCCATTATGATATTAACTGGTTATTTTGCTCGTAGGTTGATGCAGTTTCTTCCTAGCCTCGATGGTCTTTATATTTTGGCATGTTTTTGCAATGGCTGGTACCGGTTGTTCCTTTCCATGTTGAGTGCTTCCTTCAGGGTCTCTTGTAAGGCAGGCCTAGTGGTGACAAAATCTCTAAGCATTTGCTTATCTGTAAAGGATTTTATTTCTCCTTCACTTATGAAACTTAGTTTGGCTGGATATGAAATTCTGGGTTTAAAATTCTTTTCTTTAAGAATGTTGAATATTGGCCCCCACTCTCTTCTGGCTTGGAGAGTTTCTGCCGAGAGATCTGCTGTTAGTCTGATGGGCTTCCCTTTGTGGGTAACCCGACCTTTCTCTCTGGCTGCCCTTAAGATTTTTTCCTTCATTTCAACTTTGGTGAATCTGGCAATTATGTGTCTTGGAGTTGCTCTTCTCGAGGAGTATCTTTGTGGCGTTCTCTGTATTTCCTGGATTTGAATGTTGGCCTGCCCTACTAGGTTGGGGAAGTTCTCCTGGATGATGTCCTGAAGAGTGTTTTCCAGCTTGGTTCCATTTTCCCCCTCACTTTCAGGCACCCCAATCAGACGCAGATTTGGTCTTTTTACATAATCCCATACTTCTTGCAGGCTTTGTTCATTTCTTTTTCTTCTTTTTTCTTTTGGTTTCTCTTCTCGCTTCATTTCATTCATTTGATCCTCAATCGCAGATACTCTTTCTTCCAGTTGATCGAGTCGGTTACTGAAGCTTGTGCATTTGTCACGTATTTCTCGTGTCATGGTTTTCATCTCTTTCATTTCGTTTATGACCTTTTCTGCATTAATTACTCTAGCCATTAATTCTTCCACTTTTTTTTCAAGATTTTTAGTTTCTTTGCGCTGGGTATGTAATTCCTCCTTTAGCTCTGAGAAATTTGATGGACTGAAGCCTTCCTCTCTTATCTCGTCAAAGTCATTCTCCGTCCAGCTTTGATCCGTTGCTGGCGATGAGCTGCGCTCCTTTGCCGGGGGAGATGCGCTCTTATTTTTTGAATTTCCAGCTTTTCTGCCCTGCTTTTTCCCCATCTTTGTGGTTTTATCTGCCTCTGGTCTTTGATCATGGTGATGTACTGATGGGGTTTTGGTGTAGGTGTCCTTCCTGTTTGATAGTTTTCCTTCTAACAGTCAGGACCCTCAGCTGTAGGTCTGTTGGAGATTGCTTGAGGTCCACTCCAGACCCTGTTTGCCTGGGTATTAGCAGCAGAGGCTGCAGAAGATAGAATATTTCTGAACAGCGAGTGTACCTGTCTGATTCTTGCTTTGGAAGCTTCCTCTCAGGGGTGTACTCCACCCTGTGAGGTGTGGGGTGTCAGACTGCCCCTAGTGGCGGATGTCTCCCAGTTAGGCTACTCAGGGGTCAGGGACCCACTTGAGCAGGGAGTCTGTCCCTTCTCAGATCTCAACCTCCGTGTTGGGAGATCCACTGCTCTCTTCAAAGCTGTCAGACAGAGTCGTTTGCGTCTGCAGAGGTTTCGGCTGCGTTTGTTATTGCCCTGTCCCCAGAGGTGGAGTCTACAGAGACAGGCAGGTTTCCTTGAGCTGCTGTGAGCTCCACCCAGTTCGAGCTTCCCAGCAGCTTTGTTTACCTACTTAAGCCTCAGCAATGGCGGGCGCCCCTCCCCCAGCCTCGCTGCTGCCTTGCCGGTAGATCACAGACTGCTGTGCTAACAATGAGGGAGGCTCCGTGGGTGTGGGACCCTCCCGGCCAGGTGTGGGATATGATCTCCTGGTGTGCCTGTTTGCTTAAAGCACAGTATTGGGGTGGGAGTTACCCGATTTTCCAGGTGTTGTGTGTCTCAGTTCCCCTGGCTAGGAAAAGGGATTCCCTTCCCCCTTGCGCTTCCCAGGTGAGGCAATGCCTCGCCCTGCTTCAGCTCTGGCTGGTCGGGCTGCAGCAGCTGACCAGCACCGATCGTCCGGCACTCCCCAGTGAGATGAACCCAGTACCTCAGTTGAAAATGCAGAAATCACCGGTCTTCTGTGTCGCTTGCGCTGGGAGTTGGAGACTGGAGCTGTTCCTATTCGGCCATGTTGCTCCGCCCCCCCATCTGCTTTCAAAGTAATAGCAACCTAATTACTTCCCCTTTTTTGAGTTACAAATACCTGTTTGGATATATAAATACAGCTTTTTTTTCTTACACAAATAACATTAGCTCATTGTAGAAAAACTATTCAAAGATAATTGCTATTGGCAATTTGTTATTCTAATCTTTTTCTCTATATGATGCTTATATATGTATGTACTTGTATATAGAGTATGAGTTTAAATGAACATATACATATACATATGTTCTCTACTTGGATAAAACAATAAGATAAAAATGCTTTTTAACTGCTATAATTAACTTTGTTCCCCCCTGCAGTTCTCCTCTAGAGAACAGCTTGAAGTGGGAACATTCTATATGTGACTCTTCCTTGGCATTCAGGATCAATTTCCCCTAAAACCCTCAGCCAAAAATAATTCCCCTCTTTTTAAAAGCTAGGTGACCAGTGATAATAAAGATATGGCAAACCAGGTTGCTGCAGGGACATGATAGTATGTATTATCTGTTGATGCATTAAAGAGATTATCCCATAATTTAGCAGCTTTTAGGATGACAAGCATTTATTGTCTCATAGTTTCTATGGGCCAGCAATCTGGGAGTGACTTTGCTGGGTGTCTCTGTCAATCACAGGTTGCAATCAGGATGTTAGCCAGGACTGAAGTCACCTTAAGCCTTGACTTGGGGAGGATCTATCAAGTGACATAGCTGTTAGAAGGCCTTAGAAGATCCAGTGCTAAGCTCATTCATGTGGCTGTTGGTAGGCCTCAGGTCCTGACTGGCTTTGGGCCAGGTATACCAGTTCCTTGCCACATGGACTTCCTCCGTGTGGTCTACTCATAATATGGCCACTTGCTTCCCCAGACCAAGGGCTCTGAGAGAGTGAGAGCAAGACAGAAGTCACAGTCTTTTTGGAACCTAATCTTATAAGTGGCATTCATTGCTTTTATCATATTCTGTCTGTTAGAAGTAAGTCATTAGGTCCAGCCTACACTGAAATATTTCTCTAGTCTTATTTTCCTCAGCCCATTTTTTTGGAAAGGTGACTAAACATATTGGAAATTAATTTTTATTATTTAAATGCAGATTTTTTTTACTTGATACATTAAAATGTTAGTAGGTTGGTTTTTCTTTAAACTCAGTATGCCTCTGGGTTGCTACTTCTTACCATTTACTAGTCGTGTGATATAGATTTTAATTTTAGTAATAGCCTTCTGAAAATGTAGTGACTCACCAACCACTAGAAAATACAAGGAATTAATTTTTACCTAGAAGTCTCAGCCTGAGCAATATGGTGAAACTCCATCTCTACAAGTACAAAAATCAGCCAGGTATGGTGGCATGTGCCTGTAGTCCCAGCTATTTGGGAGGCAGAAGTGGGAGGATTGCTGGAGCCTGGGAGGTTGAGGCGGCAGTGAGCTATGATTGTACCACTGCACTCCAACTTGGGTGACAGAGCGAGACCTAGTCGTAAAAAAAAAAAAAAAAGAAAAGAAAAAAGAGAAATCAAAAGTTGTGCTTGTGAAGCCTCTTGAAGACTGAACAAACCTAGAATACATTTTATACTTTTAAATAAGGTAATTTAAAAATTGGTTGATCAGTCATTTACTTGGCAGCAGGGTGGGCGTGCTTTGATAAGTCCTATGTAAAGAGAGATCAATTGCTCATAAAATATTAATACAATTTCCTTTCCCCTGGGGTTTAGAGCTCAGTTTTAGTTGAATCATGTAACTCCTTGCGAAGTTACAACCTATGATACCTATTTGACAGCTAACCATTTTAGTGTGTAGGAAAATATATGCATCTCAAGAAAAAATAGTAGTGATTTTAGGATTATCTTTGCTCCTATTTACTGTTCACTCTGTTGCGTCATGAATAATAATAATTATTATTATAATATATCTGTAATGGCTGATACTTGGATTATATTTGTAGTACATTGACCATCTCTGGTGACACAGTCGAAGGTGAACAAAAGAAGGAATCTTCAGTTAGACCAGTTTCTTCAGATTCTCATCAAGATGGTGAAATAAGCTCAGTGGAACAAAACACAGAAGGCAGCATGCAAGATGACACAAAACCTAAACCAAAAAAGCCAAAAAAGAAGGCTAAAGCAGGTTTGTTATACAAATTAAGTGAAAAATTGTGTACGTTGGTAGCAATAACTTGATTCTAGGAATTTTAGCCCTTAAAAACTAAAACTGATGGGTATACTTGAAATTAATTCAATATAGAGTATGTGGTACTTGTTCTTGGATTCATCTAGATTAAAGTACACGTGCATTTGTAGCTGTTTGTCTTTGATGAGTTTGTATCACTTGTAAATATATTCAAGTTATGCATGTTTTAAAAAACAGCATTGTCTTTTTCTAATTGATTTGTAATGATAGTTTATATACTTCAATATGAGATTATTCTCAGATATATACATACATGCATATATATTGCAAATGTCTTCCTACTCTAGTTTATTTCTCTCTCATTGGTGTCTTTCGAAAAGCAGAAATTTTTGAATAGTCCAGTTTATCCGTTTTTTCCTTTGAAGGTAAGTGTTCTCTGTGATTTAAGAAATCTTTCCCAAGTTCTGAAGATGTTTCTCTAAAAGTTTTATTTTAAAAGTTTTACTGTTTCTGTTTTACTTTTCACATTTATATATGCAGTTCATCTGAAATTGGTTTTTGTTTGTTAGGAAGCAGTGATCAAGATACGTTTTCTCGTGTAGATATATATTATAATTGACCCAGTACCATTTTCTGAAGAGAGTGTCTTTTTGCCTCTGTGTGGCAGTGTCACTTTTCTCATAAATAACATGACTGTGTTTACGTGTGGATCAGTTTTTATAGTCTCTATTCTTTTACAGTAGACAGTCTGTACCAACACCACCATGTCTAAATACTGTAGCTTTTTAATAGATCTTGCTATTTAGTATTGTACTCTAGCTTTTTCCTTCTTCATCTGCATTGCCTAAGCTATTCTTTACTTTGCATTTTTATATGGATTTTAGAAGAGCTTCTCAATTCTCCCTCTTCCTTCCTATACCCATCCTGTCTTGCAAGCTGTGATTTTGATCTAGACTGGGTGAATCTATAGAGATTCACAGTATAATAGCTCTCTAAAGAGACTTGACATTTTTACAAAGTATTGATTCTCAGTCTATGAATTTGGTATGCACTTCCATTTATTTGCATCTTATTTAACATATCCCAGTAATATACATTTCAGCAGAATCTCTCCTTAGATTTATTCCTAGGAGTTGATGTTTCTTAATGATATTGTAAATGGCATTTAAAAATTTTTTGATTTTGGCTGGGCGTGGTGGCTCACGCCTGTAATCCCAGCACTTTGGGAGGCTGAGGCGGGCGGATCACGAGGTCAGGCGATGAAGACCATCCTGCCTAACACGGTGAAACCCCGTCTCTACTAAAAATACAGAAAATTAGCCGGGCATGATGGCGGGCACCTGTAATCCCAACCACTCGGGAGGCTGAGGCAGGAGAATGTGTGAACTTGGGAGGCAGAGCTTGCAGTGAGCTGAGATCGCATCACTGCACTCCAGCCTGGGCGATAGAGCGAGATTCTGTCTCCAAAAAGAATTTTTTTTTGCTTTGTATTTGTTGCTGGTACATATGTGTAGAAATGTGTTTACATTTTTTTAACATTGTATCTATTGATTTGCTAAATTCACTTATTGCAAGAGTTTATTTATTTATTTGTTTTTGAGACAGGGTCTCGCCTGTCACTCAGGCTGGAGTGCAGTGGCGTGATCTCAGCTTATGGCAGCCTCCATTTCCCAGGCTCAAGCGATCCTCCCACTTCAGTCTTCCAAGTAGCTGGGACTACAGGCATGCACCACCATTCCCGGTGAATTTTTTTATAGAGACAAGGTCTCACTACATATTCCAGGCTAGTCTCAAACTCCTGGGCGCAAGCAATTCGCCCGCCTCACCCTCCCAGATTACTGGGATTACAGGTGTGAGCCATCGTGGCCAACAGAGTTTATTGTTATATTGTTTTGATTTTTCTACATATACAATAATGTAATCTGTTAATAATGATAGTTTTATTGCTTCCTTTTCAGTCCTTATGCCTTATAATTTAGCTTGTCTTGATACGGATCAAGATTTAGTTTCTTATCAGTCTTTTCACTTTTTTTAAAGCTTTTCTCAGCTATTTGATAGACTGTAGTTTTTGATCCAAATGTTCAAATTTTCATTTCTGTAGCATCTGAAAGGCTGTCCCATTTTTTCATTCATGGGATTGGCAATTTGTTTTCTCTCAAATTCTTGATCAGTCTTAGGATTTTAAGTTTATGAGTCTTTTCAAAAACCTTTGGCTTTGATTTTCTCTATTGTACATTTATGTATTAGTAGTTTTTTCTTGTAACTATATTATTTTCCTTTGTACTTATTCGGGTTTTATTTTCTACTTATTTCTAACTTTATAATTTGGATTTTATAAGAAAAATTTCAGTCTTCTTTTATATGCATTTAAGACTAAATTTCCATCAAAGTACTACCTTACCTGCATCTCCAAAATTGTTAATATTGTGTCTTTTTATTATCATTTAACAGAAAATATTTTCTAATTTCGTTTTAATTGATCGTGCATTATTTAGAAATATGTTGCTTAGTTTCAGGCAGCAGATGCTTTTCTAGTTATCTTTTATTGGTTTCTGTCTTCCATTGTTGTCAGATAACATTATGAATGATTTCAGTCCTCTGAGTTTATTGAGGCATTTTTTAATGACCATTTTATGGTCAGATTTGGTAAATATTCCATGCTCACTTGAAAAGAATGCAGTTTCTAATGTTGAGTGCAGTGTCCTTTGAATGTCAGTTAGGTCAAGTTTAATTGTGCTCAGTTCTTCTTATTAGTTTTTTTGGTCTACTTATTCCGTCAGCTGTTGAGAGAGGTATTAACATTTCCACTCTGATTTTATTTTTCTTGTATCTCTTATCAAGTTATCACTTTTATCATTATGCAGTGCCCTTCTTTATCTCTAATAATTCATAGCCCTAAATAATTTTTTAGCCCTAAAATACAATGGGAGTTTCAGTTTAGCCCTTCAGTGCTTTTCCACTTGCCATTTGCCACTTCAAAATTTGGCAAATTCTTTGAGCGGGAGACTGGCTATATGTTAGACATCCTTCAGGTATCCTCTATCTTTTTGTCACTCTCGCTGCCATGCATGCCGAAATCTCTGCTGGCTTCTCTGTCCCTCAGTAGCAACCTTCTGCCAGAAATCGCACCTGGATTATCAACCTAGATCTGTGACCAGAATTGGTAGATGACCCCAGGTGAAGAGTGGCTCTTGGTCCTCAGTGTAAATTGACCACACCCTCCAGGGCTTCATCTTTGCCTGTTTTGCTTTGGTCCCCTTCCCCTGGCAGATCCTGGTCTGCTAGCACCACAAGCCTGGGAGATTTCACTACCTCTCTAGCTTCTCTATAGCATCGGAATTCAGTTTTGTGAGAAAAACTGGTCATGTTTGAGGCTTCTCAAATCTCCAGTTTTATCATTTTAGTCCTGTGGAATGATGAAAGTGTTGCTGATTTCTCATTCTCCTGGCAGTGACCTTCTGCTTAAGCCAAACTCTGATCTTCACTCACACCCTGAATCAGCAAATGTCCCCAGAGACAGAAACAGCTGCCAGTCCATCAGCTGACCTCTGACTGATTTTCCCTTTCTGGAATTTTGATCTGTCTAGTATACCTTGTTTCTGTACTTTCTGATGCCTTTAAAATTTAAAATAAGATATTCATAATTTATTTGGCTCTTTCCAGTTGTTACCCAAAGTGTTTACCTGCTGCATCCTACTGCATCCTACCCAGAGGTAGAAATTCTAGCTGAGTCATGTATATTCCACTTAGAAAATACCTAGATATAGTTACTTTTCTGACTTTGACTCTCTTTTTTTTTTCTTTTTGTATTTCTCCTACTTATTAGGAAAAATATAAACAAGGATTTCTCACCTTATTTTTAATGCATTAGCAAATGTAGTATTTTACTGTCAGACTATGGTTTGCTGTTATCTGGCTTTTTCTTTCTTTCCTCTTGAAGTTCCTTTGTTAACAAAGTGAAATCATCATAGATCTTAAAGATTAGCTTATATGTAAATACAACTGTGGGAAAACTAATTATAACATTGATATTTTTTTTTTTCCATGCGTGTAGTTACAGATGATAACGAAGATGTTGATGGTGATGGTGTTCATGAAATAACAAGCCGAGATAGCCCAGTCTATCCCAAATGTTTGCTTGATGATGACCTTGTCCTGGGAGTTTATATTCACCGAACTGATAGACTTAAGTCAGATTTTATGATTTCTCACCCAATGGTAAAAATTCATGTGGTTGATGAGCATACTGGTCAACATGTCAAGAAAGATGATAGGTAACTTTTTTTAATTCCACAGCTAATTCTTGAAACTGAAACTGTCTGCAGTAGAAGTCTTTTTTCTGCCATTGGTAGTTGAAAGTCAGTGGGAATAGAGTTAGGATTTGTATTAGAGAATAGTCTACTAGTTGTAGGTGTTCTTCAATCATTAACATTGATCAGAATGTTGTAGAAGAAATGGAGAACATAGAATTCAGTAATTACTTCTTTTTTTGGTGGGGAGGGGATGGAGTCTTGCTTTGTTACCCAGACTGGAATGCAGTGGTGCAATCTTGGCTCACTGCAACCTCAGCCTCCCAGGTTCAAGCAATTCTCTTGCTTCAGCCTCCTGAGTAGCTGGGATTACAGGTGCCCGCCACCACACCTGGCTGATTTTTGTATTTTTAGTGGAGGCGGGGTTTGGCCAGGCTGATCTCGAACTCCTGACCTCAGGCAATCTGCCTGCCTCAGCCTCCCAAAGTGCTGGGATTATAGGCATGAGCCACCACGCCTGGCTCAGTGATTACTTTTAAGTGGAAGGGAATAATTCATTTTAAGTGGTAGAGAGCTTCTACCAGCTTACTAGACATAATTTATGACATAAAGTTGCATTGCAAATATTTTATATTGCATTTGTAAATGCTTTAATTGTCCAACCTTATATTTTTCTTTTGAAAGTAATGTTATCTGGGCCTCAAGTAAGGTAGATGAATCTTTAATGTTTTTTCTAAGATTACTTCTATAGCTAATGCATGCTTAGCTATGAAATCCCAAATAAAAAGTACAATGAAATGCATGTTTATACTAGAATTTAAAAAAAAAAAATTGTTTGAAAAGCCAGTGGGGAATGGAAACAGGAAGATTGTCCAAAAAAAAACCCATTCACTTATTCATTTGCCTTAGGGCATGCAAAGAAAATATGACAGCTCAAGGGGTTTATAGTCTTGTGCCTTTTTTTTTATGTAAAATCAATTTTATGTCTTTTTTTTTTTTTTTTTAAGACAAGATCTCACTCTCTCTCTCACCGGCTGGAGTGCAGTGGCACAATCACAACTTACTACAGCCTCAACCTCCCTGGGCTCAGGTGATCCTCCCACCTCAGATTCCCAAGTAGCTGGGACTGCAGACATGTGCCACCATGCCCAGCTAACTTCTTTTCTATTTTTTGTAGAAACGAGGTTTCACCATGTTACCCGGGCTGGTCCCGAACTCCTTAGCTCAAGCAGTCCACCTGCCTCAACCTCTCAAAGTGCTGGGGTTACAGGCGTGAGCCACTGTGCCTGGCAATGTCTATTTTATTATAAACTCTTATAAAATTCTGAAGGAGTTTATCCCAGCGTTGTATGGCAAAGGTATAATCATACTTCTCACTTTATATTTCTATAATAAAATAATCACGTGAAACTGATTGATAGTACACAAATGTAAGATGGACTGTTACTTTTTTAAGTCTTACAAAATTTGTAAGTTTCTAGATAGACGATCAAAATAATCTTTCCTTTTGTATTATTGTGGCAATTCATTGTTTCTGGTTGCCTCACCTTATACACTATATATTTTTTTCTCACCTCAAAATTATAAAAATTGCATTAATGGAAGTATTTTTTTTTTGTACAGTGAACGACCTGTTTCATCTTACTATGAAAAAGAGAATGTGGATTATATTCTTCCTATTATGACCCAGCCATATGATTTTAAACAGTTAAAATCAAGACTTCCAGAGTGGGAAGAACAAATTATATTTAATGAAAATTTTCCCTATTTGCTTCGAGACTCTGATGAGAGTCCTAAAGTCATCCTGTTCTTTGAGGTATGAATTGAATGGAGCAATTCAAATTAAATGATAGTTAATATTTAATAGCACAGATGTAAGCTATTATTTTTAGTAGTCTAATAATGCAAAAAAAAGTAGTGTGAGAATTTAATCTCTAGGATTTAGTGTTTGTAGAATGCTGTGGAATACAAGTGAGACGCCCTTTTATAAGCAGTGATAGCATATTTGCTGAGTACTATTTGGCCTACTTTGTATCATTTAATAATTACAACAACCCTGTGACTGTTAACTGTACTGAAGTGATGAATCCACTCTATATGAATGTATTTCTCCATTTTTAACCCATTTCACAAAGCGTAAACTCATTTAACCGTATCAGACACCCTAAGAATATGTGTACCACCTGGATAAATAAATGTACACAGATCAGTTAATTAATGCAATTTCATATATGACCAAAAATGTTGTAGAACTTCTGATATGTAAAGGGTTAGTGGTGGGTCAGAGAAGTCAGTGAAAGCTTTATGGAATAGATGGCTTTTGAGCTGACTAGTTATTATATAATTTTCTTAAAAATGAGAAGGTTTGGAGTAAAAGTGATTTCTCCAAAGTTACTCAAATTTTAAGTGTAAAAAAATATGTTTGGAGATAGTTTGAACCTAGAATACCACATTTCTTTTCTCTATCATGTGTTCTGTCTCCATAAGCAAAGGAAAGTAGAGAAAGCCCCCCTTCCAGTGTAAGCTAGATGGAGAAGTTTAGCGTGGGAACAGCAAGTAACTTGGCATAACCAGTGCTGAAGATTCATTTTTTAGAATTACTTGTTTTTATGATCCTTCACTTTCAGGTTGTCTGTATTTATGACACAAATATTCCAATATTCACATTTGTGATTATGTTGTGTGTGATTTACATAAAGCGGTTATTGTTGAAAAATGGGTATAATTTTTATCTTAAGGAATTTTTTCTTTGTCTTCAAAATTTGTCATTTGTTATAATTTTCAGATAGATTGTTGTATTATAAACACTTTTGGTTGCTTCTTAAGTTTTCATATAGTATGTTATTGCCTATGCAACTACTTTTTGATCTCAGTTTTTTAAGTGTTTATTGAGGACAACTTGATAATGTCTGTCAAAAGTCTTTAAAACCATTATTTTACTCCTAAGTCTTTATCTTAAGGAAAAAATGACAAGTCCGTGAAGATGTGTGTGCAAGATATTTATTTCAACATTGTTTATAATGGCAAAAATTTTAGGGAGATAAAATAACCTAAATTTAGATCAGTAAGAGATATGGTTAAATAAGTTATAATTTTTGTTAAATTTATGGTATTTGTGACGGAAGAATAGTAGGCAGTCATTAACATTATGGTATTCATGTGTATGTATTGACATGAAGAGATACTCACTACATGTTATATGAAAATAATTTGTGAAATAGCATTATTAGATTTGTAGTTCCATACATATGTTTAGGAATGCACAGAAAAAGATTTAGCCACCATTAACATGGTGGCCATCTATGGGTCTGGATTACAAGTTGTTTTTACTTTGCATATATATATTTTTTATATTATGTTTTCACTGAGCATGTATTATATCTTAAAAAAGATTTAGGTATCCAAAAAACACAGATGAATGGAGTCTGTATCGTTCTCAAGCAGTATTTTTTCTATAAAAGTCTCATTTTCGCAGCTGAGCTTTTAATAAGCACCAGTAAGTTTGAAGTGATAGCCTCTTATAAGTACCTAGAATACAATCTCTGTGGCAGGTTGGTTGCAAATCCATGAGCTTTAATGGCCAGATAGGAAAGAGGAATGGAAGAAATCCTCTAGAGAAGCCTAATTATAACATATATCCAAAGAGAAAAACCTCAACTTCAGGAAGGTGATCCAAGACAAAGACCCAGAAATAGAGTCGTGAGTTTTTTAAACAATCCCTTTGAAGTCTGCTCTGATACATAAAAAACAATGAAAGCTTAAGAATTCTATGCCTAGTGTATTTGTACCTAGGTTATATTTGAGGTGATTAACACTTTGCCTTGGATTTGAAATAAATCTTAGTATTTATGAATGAAAGATAAAGTAGTCAGAAAATGGACCCTCCCTAATTGAATGAGTTAACTTTAAGGTGAATGAAATGAGATAAAAATGTTTTTACTCCCTGTAAAGATCAATGTTTTTAAGTACTATACAAATGATTTTTAAAATTTTTAATAATATACCGTTAGAAAATACTAAATTTTAGGTAGCCTAGTCTTCTGTGAATTTATTTGCAGGTTCTTGATTTCTTAAGCATGGATGAAATTAAGAATAATTCTGAGGTTCAAAACCAAGAATGTGGCTTTCGGAAAATTGCCTGGGCATTTCTTAAGGTATGTTTTTCACCATTTTAAACACTTTTAAAATAGTCTTCAAATGTAGTTGGCTGCTTTCTCCCATGTCAGTTTGGTTTCATACAAGGAATTACAATCTAAGGTAAGGTTATAAGAATGAAGAGTTATTAATTGAAGCTCAGGTTATGCTCATTCAGATTCTTAAATATTTATAAATTTTTGTGCGCCAGTTACAGTATGTGACAGTTACACTATTTGGTTCTGAGGATGTAGCATTAAAAAAGACACAAATAGCCATGCCATTTATTCAATTCAATAAATATTTATTAAGACTTTTCTATGTGCCAGCTACTGTTCTTGTCAGTGGACAAAGATGACAAATCCTTGAACTCCTGGACTTCCAGCAACATAAACATAAAACAGTTGACTTCACGATTTGTCATTTAATTATAAATTTTTATAAGTATCGTAAAGAGGTATGGGATGGATGATGAACTGTGGGATCAGGGAAAGGATTCCTGAGGAAGAGACACACTGTCACCGGTGGGGAAGAGATGGGCCATGGTAGAGGGTACATTATATGCAAAAACCCTGATATTTGAAGGAGCAGGGTTAATTCAGAAAATCAAAAAAAGGCCACCAGGATTGGAGGACAGAGACTAAGGGTGCATGAAGAGTTGCTAAGGTCAATGGGATGTTAATTATGATGAGGTCTTCTCAGGTATTATAGCTAGAGGAAGCCATTATAGAATTTAAAGAGCAATGGGAAGCCACTATAGGATTTTAAACAAAACAATAAAATAATCTGATTTATGTTTTAGAAAGATATATACTCTGCTATGTAGAGAACAGATTCTAGAGGGAGCAAATGTGGATACTTGATAATCAAATTAGGAAATTCTTACAGTAGTCTAGGTAAAAAATGTCTTTGTACATTTGTCTTTGACTGGGTGTCTCTGACTAGGATGTCTTTGACGAGGATGTTTCAGCAAAGATAAAAGACATAGATTAATGTTTTTAAAAAGGGATATTTTAATTTTATATTTTCTGTTATTCCGTCAGACATCAATTTAAATTATGAAAAGTCTTGAGTAATTAGTCTATTTTGTGCCATCTTATAAAAACATTTTCATTTGTGCATCCATTCGTTCAACAAATGTGATCTATAAAATGTGAGACAGTCTGCTAAATACAGTACATTCATAGATAAATTAGACATTGTATATACCTGCTCTACAATTTAATTTCTATACAGACCTGTTACCTACATTATTATGTGCTACAGAGCAGATGCTGTGAAAATCCTGTTGAAACATTTAATCCATATTGGGGGTTAGAGAGAGATTTTAGAAGTATTATAGTCAAAGGACTGAATAGCCGTCAGGTTGGCTGTGGTGAGTAAGTAATTGAGAGTGGTCTTAGGAATCACCTGGTCCAGTGTACTATCTGTGATCGCCCTTATATAAATCTGTTATGCCTTTTTCCATACCAGCTTTGATACTGATTTAGAGCAAAGAAAAAAACCATTTAAAAAAAAAGCAAAAAAGTTCACTTTCACATAGTAAACATTGCCATCTTGTGGTTTTATTAGAAACTGCATTTCTTTTATGCTAAGATTCGTGCAAACCTGCAGTATTTACTGTAAGTTGCACTTGGGAAGCAGTAACATATTTCACAGCATTTTTACCTCTAAATACTGTATGGATTTTTATTTATTTATTCATCTTATGCCATTGGCAAAAATGGCAGTCAAGAATTCTCCTTATCCCATCCCCACCCCGCAGAAAGGGTAAGGTATTCTATGTGCTTCACGTCTTCTAATACTTCTGTCTTTTTCATTAGACTGTAAGCTTTTTAGAGTCACCAATGACTTCTTTTGGGTAAATATGTTGAGCATTTTTAGTCCTTATTTTACTACATCTTTTTACATTTAATATATCACTCTCTTGAAACTCCATGCTATAATATCACCAGCTCCCAGCATATTAATGGCACATAGAAAGTACTTGGTGACTATATATCGAGGGAATTAATCAACGATGATGGAAAGAGTGGCAAGGATAAAATTCATCTTCAAGAGAGTGGCATGACGGATGCAGTAGCTCACACCTGTAATCCCAGCATGCTGGGAGGCTGAGGTGAGCCAATCACTTGAGGTCAGGAGTTTGAGACCAGCCTGACCAATATGGTGAAACCCTATCTCTACTAAAAATACAAAAATTAGCCAGGTGTTGTGGTGTGCGCCTGTAATCCCAGCTACTCGGGAGGCTGAGGGGGGAGGATTGCTTGAACACAGGGAATGGAAGTTGTAGTGACCCGTGATTGTACCGCTGCACTCCAGCCTGGGTGACAGAGTGAGATTCCATCTCAAAAAAAAAAAAAAAAAAGAAAATGGCATGAAGACAATTAAAATTTAAATCTTTTATTGCCTATCCTATTGGTTCCAGGGATGTCTTGGATAATTGTTAAGTTATTACAATAGTTCAAATGAGACTTTATACTAATTCTCAGCTATGCCTCAGATTCTCAGGTACTTTCAGTTCTTTTAGTACATATATGTGGGTATTCTTTTAAACTAAAAAGTGGCAAAGCCTTATTTATTTAAGCTCTACATTATATAATTTATAACCATAATAGCAGAGTCTTGGCTGAATCTTAGTTGTTTACTCATGCTAAGCAGCATATTAATGTAAACTAAATTGCCTGGTTAAATTAAAACAATCTACGGAAAGTATGGTTTAGAAGCTAGGGAATATCTTTAAAATCACCGAGATGAGCTTTGGCGAGCTGTAGGAGAGTTAATGAAGGGAGTCTCGAGTGCTTATGATTTAATGACTGAATGTATCTATTACTCAGTTTGGAACTGTTCTTTACCCCTGTGTGTCATTTGACACTAATCACAATGTCACCTGCTCAGCTTATAACCTCCATTGTCTTTACATTCTTTCCTAAAGGGGTAGGGGAAAAGATGGGCTGTATTTTGCCATCTCTCTTGTTGATGCATCATTCCTGAACTCATCATTCCTGAACAACATTCTAAATTTTGCCTCTGCCACTAAAGCTTTTCCAACCAAATCACTAATGATTTCTATTTGCCAAATTTATTGAACATTTTTAAGTTATTTTGTCACATCTACGCACTTAACATATCACACTCTTGAAACTCTGTTACCTTGGTTTTCTTGACACAAGAAAATACTCATCCTCTCCTAATTTTACTTATACCATTCTTTCAGTTTCCTTCATGGTCTTCTACCTACCTCCTTAATATCAGTCCTACTCATGGTTTCATCTTTAACCCAGTTTTTTTGGAACCACTTTTCTCACTGGTACTTCAGATTTGTAAATTCAGTCCCCTACTGGACATTTCAACTTGGATGACTTACAGATATCTCAGATTCTCCCAAACTGAGTATCCGTGCTGCTCTCTCTGCTACTTCAGTTGGTGGTATCACCATCTGTCCACTCTCCCAGGTTCATGAACTTGGAGTTACACTGTTTTGGTAGCTACAAGTCACGTGGCAGTTTGAATTCAAATTAAATATAATTAAAAATTTAGTTTTACATTTGTGCTAGCTATACTTCAAGTGCAGGGTAGCCACATGTGGATTCCGAATTGGTTAGAGTATTCCCATCATTATAGAAAGCTCTCTTGGACAATGCTGTCTTAGAGTCTTTCTTGACTCTGTGTTTTTTTTACTTTCCAAGTTACATGAGTCTACAGGTAACAGTTGTTAAATACGTTCCCTGCACTCAGTGCCTATTCTTCTAATTTAAGATACTTCCATGTTTTGTGTGAACTGTTGCAAAGGGTTCAAACTATCTTTCTGCTCCTAATTTGGAGAGGACATAAAGGTTAGACATTTCATTTCCTATTTTGAGTCATGGTCTAATGAAAGAGAACGTATTCTGACTTGGTAAGATTTTTATTTTTCTTATAAAAATCTCCATTTAAGGCCAGGCATGGTGGCTCACGCCTGTAATCCCAAAACTTTGGGAGGCCGAGGTGGGCAGATCACTTGAGGCCAGGAGTTCGTGACCAGCCTGGCCAACATGGCAAAACCTCTGACTGCTAAAAACACAAAAATCAGGCAGGTGTGGTAGCGTGCACCTGTAATCCCAGCTACTCAGGAGGCTGAGGCACAAGAATCACTTGAACCCAGGAGGGGGAGGTTGCAGTGAGCCGAGATTTTGCCGCTGCACTCCAGCCTGGATAACAGAATGAGATTCTGCCAAGAAAAAAAAAAAAAGACAAAAATCTCCAGTTAGTTAGTTTAAACATAAGTTTTGTTTAATAGGGTTTTAAAGATAGACCTTTGAAAGAAGGTACACTAAAATACTGAAAAAAGTAACGAATGGCTTAAATGAGTTTAATTATCTTGAAATGATTTTAACTTTTTAAAAATTTAAAACATCATAAAATTTTAACCATTAAAAATACTGATATTAAACAAATGGAAAATTTGTGTCTTGTGTAAATATACAGTTTAACCTTATTATTTCAGATGACTGTATATCAATCATATCCTTTGTTCAGTGTGAAATCTGGCACAGTAGTGTAAATGCTGTACCAACAGTCTGAAATTATTGTATATGTGAAAAGAGAGCTATCAGGAAAATATTTTAAAAGCCATTTGGGTTACCTTTTGTCAAAAATGATCTGGAACTGTGCTTAACTAAGTATGTAGTGTTCTTTGCTTTGTAAAACTAAGAAATTTCAACATGCCATATTAATCTTTTAAAAATGTTTCTGACTTTATGCTATTGCTTTGTTGGATATATTTATTTTCAGTGACGGTCACATTTTATATGAATTCTTGTTTTAAGCTTCTGGGAGCCAATGGAAATGCAAACATCAACTCAAAACTTCGTTTGCAGCTGTATTACCCACCTACTAAGGCTCGATCCCAATTAAATGTTGTTGAGGTGTTTGAATGGTGGTCAAAATGTCCAAGAAATCGTTACCCATCAACACTGTATGTAACTGTAAGAGGACTGAAAGTTCCAGACTGTGTAAGTTAATATAGTACATATAAGTGTATATCTTCTAGTGTTGAAATTAAATGGTGACATAACATGTTTTTCATTTCTAAAAAGATAAGACTTCTAATAATAATTTTAATAGATATCCGGGGTTATATATTAAGACTATAATAGCTGATATTTAAAAGATGCTTAAATGAATTTTAAATGTGAAATACAGCTTTTAGTATTAGGAAAAATGTTTTGTTACAATTTGATTTTCAGAAATTAAAGATAAAAGGTGGACTTAAAGGAGAAGTTGAAAAATATTTTCTGTAAAGGGCGAGATAGTATTTTAGGCTTTCGCCCTGTAGTTTCGGTCAATTTTGCCTTTATAGTGTGAAAGTAGCTACATAGACATATGTAGGCCATAACTAAACAAATGGGTGTGATGTGTTCCAATAAAAGTTTATTTACAAAAGCAGGTAGCAGGCCAAATTTGGTGTGTGGGCTGCAGTTTGCAGAGTCCTGATTTCTGGGTACATTTTTCACAATATTATTCAAATAATCAGTATGTAATGTTTCTACTGCTGCTGTTTTCCATAGATTAATATTATAAATAATCTTAGCAAAGAATTGACCCTAAAATAAAAAAGTTTTGCTTTTGTCTTATTTCTTATAAGACATTAATTTTTCAGGTCATTTGCACATTCTGTAGCTGATATATACTGTCACCACAGGACTGATTTGCATTGGTTTGGATGGAGTTAAATCTATTATTGAGAAATTATTTTTAAAACTTGAGATTTTTATGATACTAGTTTTGTGATTTTAAAGATACGGTATTATATCAGAGCCACGGCATAACTCATAAGTATTGGTGAAGAAGCAGAAACAAAGGGCAGAGTTATTAAAATCATTTCATGTAAATTTGTAGTCATTTTTTTCCTCAAAAACTTTTAAGACTTTTTGGTTACAGGACTGTAGTTTTAAGCAGCTTTTTAATTTTATTTAGAATAATGTACAAATAAAAGTAGAATTTTTTCTGGATTACATTTTGAAAATATTTTCATATTATTTGTTTCAGTATTTTTAAAACTATATGCTAGAAAAAGAAAAAGGTGAACATGATATATAAATTTTCGTATTTTAATGCATATTTAGATAAAGCCATCTTACCGCTCTATGATGGCTCTTCAGGAGGAAAAAGGTAAACCAGTGCATTGTGAACATCACCATGAGTCAAGCTCAATAGACACAGAACCTGGATTAGAAGAGTCAAAGGAAGTAATAAAGTGGAAACGACTCCCTGGGCAGGTGAAGTGTTTGATAACAGTGGATTGCTTTAGATGTTCACTTATTACCTTCAAAACTCCAGTAACTCCTAGGATATCTAGCTTACTACTTAAAATCCTGGCTATTTATGATTTTGCCTTTCCATTAATTAATTTGGCGAATAGTAAGAGTGCCTAGCATGTGTATATAAGCACTGTCTTACATTCGTTCGGGCACTTGGGCAATTGTAAATTGTATTAGCTTGGGCTGCTATAACAAAATACCACACACTGGGTGGCTTAAACAGCAGACATTTATTTCTCACAGTTCTGAAGGCTGGGAAGTTCAAGATCAAGATGCTAGGCAGCCTAGTTCCTGGTGAGGGTCCCCTTTTTGACTTGGAGCCAGCCTCTTCCTTGCTGTATTCTCACGTGGTGGAGAGAGAGATCACCTTTCTTGTGTCTTTTTTTATAAGGGCACAGATCTGATTCATAAGCGTCTCCCTCTCAGGACCAGATTACCTCCCAGAGACCCCCACATCTAAATACTATCACATAGGGGATTACAGTTTTAACATACGGTTTTTGAGAGGACATAGCATTTGGTCCATAGCGAAGATCAAGGTGCTGACTGGGTTGATTTCTTCTGAGGCTTCTCCTTGTCTTACAGTTGGCTGCCCTTTTGCTGCCTCCTCACACGATCTTTGTGCATGCACGCCCCTGTTGTCTTTCCCCCGGTTGGATTAGGACCCTTCCATAATTATTTCATTTTAACGTAATCACTTCTTTAAAGACCACATCTCCAAATACTGTTACATTCTGAGGTGCTAGGGGTTAGAGCTTTAACATACTCATTTGGGTGACAAGGGGTAGGGGTGTGAGTGTGAGGAGAGAGGACACAATTCAGCCTGTAACAGCAGTCAGATAACATAGATTTTTAGCCTGGGCGATATAGCAAGACCCATTCTCTTAAAAAAAGTTTTTTAATTAGATGGGCATGCTGGCATGCACCTGTAGTCCCAGCTACTCGGGAGACTGAGAAAGGAAGATTGAGCCCAGGAATTCAAGACTGCAGTGAGCTATGACTGTGCCACTGCACTCAAGCCTGGATGACAGAATGAGACCCCATCTCTTAAAAAAAAAAAAATTAAAAAAATTTTAAAACAGATTTTTGATGTCTGTAAGACATATATCTCTTAATGTTTATGAATTCATGAAATTCTTTACAGCACCTGGCTTCTTGCTGAATCACACTTTGATAGAGATATGTACGTGTATGTACTTCTGCCACAAGCTGAGCAGCATTTAAGCTTTTACTAAAGTGTTCTTACTAGATTAACATTTTTTGCAATGGCGGGAAGCCTTGCTGATACAATTTTGCAATTTTTTTACTAGTTTTTACAAAGAATGGAGTGGTTTATTTTATGCATATGAGCTACTACCAGATGAAATGTATTCAAGATCTTAATTTATTCAAACATCTAATGTAGAAATAAGAACTGACTATTCTTATTTAGTCATCTTCATTTTCTGTATTTTACATCACATTTGACTTTCTTTTTGAGGCCGATTTTACAGATACATTTTAAAATCACTTTGAGTTAGAATACTTCAAGCATAGGCCGGGCGCGGTGGCTCAAGCCTGTAATCCCAGCACTTTGGGAGGCCGAGATGGGCGGATCACGAGGTCAGGAGATCGAGACCATCCTGGCTAACATGGTGAAACCCCGTCTCTACTAAAAAATACAAAAAACTAGCCGGGTGAGGTGGCGGGCGCCTGTAGTCCCAGCTGCTCGGGAGGCTGAGGCAGGAGAATGGCTAAACCCGGGAGGCGGAGTTTGCAGTGAGCTGAGATCTGGCCACTGCACTCTAGCCCGGGCGACAGAGCAAGACTCAGTCTCAAAAAAAAAAGAATACTTCAAGCATAATAATATGGAGAGATTAACACTTAGATTTTGCCTTTGGTGAACTTCCAGGTTAGGTGAGAAAAGAAAGCAGTTACAGCGTTGTTTATTTTCAGATAGGCTTTAGAGAAGTCTTGAGGAAATGAGGAAATGTAGGTATAAAGATGATTGTACAGATCAGCAGTTCTCAAAATGTAGTTTGGAGACCTCTGGGAGTTCTGAGTCCCTTTCAGGGGGTTCTTGAAGTCAACTTCTTTTCATAATGATTCTAAGGTGTTACTAGTCTCTTTCAGATTCATTCTCTTACAAGTATGCACTAGCATTTTCTAGAGGCTAAATAACGTGATATCACAAGAGAGCGGAAGTAGTTATGAAAATCTAGATTTTATTAAGCTAGACATTTGAAGTTAGCATTTTTTTTATTTTCTTTTTATGAAAACTCCAAATAGCCTCTGAAAAAAATGTTCAAGAATGTAAAGCATGTTGAAACTAAAAACATTTGAGAATTGCAGATATGAAGAGTGAACTACAGTGGTGGAAAAAGGGCTCATTCAGCAGTGGAGCTTAAGATTGGCTAGGATGCCCAAGGTAGGGGTGAGTGAAGGAGGGATGAGGAAGGGTATTTCCTATGAAGGCAAAGTTGCAAATAAGTGGGAAAGGACCTGTTGTATTCATTAGGCACTCAAAAGCTTGGCTGGTTGGAAACTGGAGTTTGTAAAAGAGGAGATAAAGTAGTGTACTGGATTAGGCCCACATTGTGGAGTGTCTCAAATGGTAGCCTAATACTTGATTGTGAGGGATGTGAGGAATAATGGAAGGTTTTCAGGTGAGTGAGAAAAATAACAGTTGTATTTGAGGATGAATTAATGCGGGCAGTAGCATGGGGAGATCTTGAAGTAGTAACATCAGAATTAGATGGCAGTCATTGATGTGTGAGTTGATGAGGGTCTAATGAATACCAGAGACAGAAAGTAAGAACAAGCATGATTTAGTGACTGACAAGGTAGTAAAGGAGGGGAAAAAGTCAAGGCTTTTGAGGACCTTTATTGGAGTGTCTGTTCTGGATAGGGCATAGTGTCAAACCCTGAGAATATGAAGAACATGATAGTGGCTTCAATGTTTTCATTTTCAGCCTAGGTGACTGGGCAGAGTTTTCCTTAACTGCACTTCCTACTCTAGGAGCAGCAGCAAGTGGTTATAAAGCCTCATGATATTTCTTTCAGTTTTTGTTCCTTGTTACCCTCCTCTCCCTTTTCTTAATTATGCGGATGGAGGATGCAGAGAGAAAATGGGTAGCATGGAGTCTGGTACACGATTGACACTTAACAAATTCTTTTGAATTTTTCACGTTCCTAGTAGCTGGTTGTAATGCTGTCTCCCGAGGTACTGCTAGATCTTGGTACTATTTGTGAAAAACCTGGTACCTGTCTAGAAAGCATGCCCTTGAAGTAACAGTCTTTGAGTAGGTCCATTAAGCTAGGCTTGACCCTTTCAATAATCCTTCTTAGCCATGTAGAGCTAATAATGGTTATTCTTAGCTAGTAATAGCTACTCATAGGATGGCTGTGATGAACATATTGAAAGACATTTGTAATAAAGTACAACTTTCATGGCATGTAGTAAGAGCCCAGTGTATGTTTATTTCAACTTTTTGAATTATAAGAAACAGAAGAACTAAGGCTCACTGAAGGTTGGAAGAGATAGAATTAGGATAAATAAACGTAACTGATATTTTCTACAGTATATATTAATACCCAGAAAATTTGGGCTTCATCTGGTAGAAGAGAGTGAAAACATTAAAATTTTGAAGAAGTTGTACTAATGAATGAGAGACCAATAAGGGCTGATTGATTACTTTGAAAATACATTTTGGAAGGCAGCCACAAAGGGTGATTATTTTAAGATGCGCAAAGAGAGAATGGGCATTCATACGTTCTGGCTTAAGCTAGGCCCCATAGGTACTTGTGGTCTTGAAAAAAGCTTGTGACTTTGACAAAAGTGACTTATTAGTGCTGTCACTAATAAGAATAAGGCTGTGACATACGTTCTTTTAGTAGCTATATAGAAGCAATGTGGCAGCGACGGCTTTCGAGTATCAGATATTGAAATTTTTCTATTCATATTTAGGTGAATTAAGTACTAGTTAAACATGAAGAACAAATCCACTTTAAAAATTTCATAGGCACTCATTCTCTTTTTGCAAAGTAATTTACTATGGTTTTTCAGCGTTCTGTATACTTGTTTTTTCCTTTCTCTGCGTCATAAAAGGACTTTAAAAAAACTGTAGTAATTGAAATTAAAAACTAGCCTTTGCATTTTAATGTTTTCTAATTTATTATTTTTTAAATGTATGTTTTTTTAGGCTTGCCGTATCCCAAACAAACACCTCTTCTCACTAAATGCAGGAGAGCGAGGATGTTTTTGTCTTGATTTCTCCCACAATGGAAGAATATTAGCAGCAGCTTGTGCCAGCCGGGATGGATATCCAATTATTTGTGAGTAATAATCCTACCTGTTTAATCTGATTGTAGTCTGCATGGAGGACGTTCTTTAGTTTTTTAAATCTGTGGAAATCTTAACTTGAGTAATCCCCTGTACTACTCAATTAAAGAGAACAGATTTCTTCAAGTAAAGAAAGTTCTTTTATAATAATTTTACGCTTTTCTATACAATAACTGTTCAGAAGTAGAATGAGAATGATCAAATGAAAGATGGTAAATTTATTTTTAAAACATGCAGGAGGATTTTTGTAAACATTTTGCATTTTAAATATAGAAATTTGGAAACAAGGATTAATACATCTCATGGGGAACATGAGTCCAGTGTGGTTAGTTGATAGCAGTGATGATGTGAGTTACAAAAGCCCCCAAATTTGCTGTTTAGTGGAATACAAATAATTGACTCAAGAGTACCTAGAAGAAAACTTCTCATTATGGTAGGGAAGTCAGCAGAGAGGCCAAGCAATTATTTCTGTAGCTTTAGAGACTTTTTAAAGTGAGCATTAACATATAGACTTAGAAGCATTAAATACTCTTGTTTACTTCTGCCTCAACAGTAAAACCAGCTCTCCTCTGCAGAAGTAGCCAGCTCCTTGTGGGCATCTGCCCTAAACACTAGATCTTACTGAACTTTTCTCAGCTTAGCACAGTTTGCTATTACTTGGTTGATTCCCTTTTTTTCATCAGGGACTCATAATGGACTTGGTGGGCATTTATTAAGTAGATATTGCTCCCCACGAAATAGTAATACATTTTAAAAATAAAAAATCACTTGTGTCATTTGATTACCACTATGCTATTTTTAAAATTCATCAAAAGCCCATATGTAGAGGGTAAAAAGGTTCTTAGGAAATGCTCCTAAGTTATTAATAGTAATTTATTTCTTTTGCATAGTGAAAGAATTATTTTATTCTGATTTTATGTTTTAAGAGCTTCTGTGATAAATATCTTATTTATGCTTAAATAAACCTGCTTAAGATGCTATGTAGATTGAGATATTGCTTAAATATCAAAAATAGAGGAGGAAGAGGAATCTTTGTCTTTGGTTTTTGACTATTTGATTATGATGTGTCTACTTGAAATTCCTTTAACTTGCTGTATGTGCAGATCAGTGTTTTTCACGAATTTGAGAAGTGTTCAGTCGTTCTTTCTTGAAATGTTCTGTTTGGCCCTTTTCTCTTTCTTCTTCTGGGAGTCCCATTATGCCTGTGTTGGTACTCTTGGTGGTGTCCCACAAGTCTCTGAAACTTTTCTGTTTTTCTTCATTCTTTTTCTGCTTTTTTCAGATGGGATAATCTCAGTTGACCTATTGTCAAATTTAGTAATTCTTTCAGTTTAGATCTACTGTTGAGCCCCTCTAGTGAATTATTTATTTCAGTTATTGTACTTTTCAACTGTAAAATTTCTAGGTAGTCTTTTTTTTTTAAATCATATCTGTCTCTTTATTGATACTCTGTTTTTTGGTGAGAAATCCTTTTCACACTTTAATTCTTTAGACCTGGTTTTCTTTAGATCTTTGAATATATTTATAACAGTAGATTAAAAGTCTTTGTTGAGAAAGCCCGGGGTCTGGGCTTCCTCAGTTTCTATGTAGACTACTTTTTTCCCCTGTGTGTGGGCCACTCTTTCCTGTTTTTTCCATTTCTCATAATTTTGTGTTGAAAACTGGATGTTTTAATAATACAATGTGGCAGCTCTGGAAATCAGATCCCCCCGTTTCTCCCCTCACACCCACCCAGGATTTATTTTTGCAGTTAGCTTTGTGATTTTGGACTAATTCTGTAGTCTTTACTCTCGGTCATGTGTTGCCGTTCATGTCTGTGCTCGGTTAAGTTAGTGGTCAGACAGCGATTTTTAAATACCTGAGTGGATGGGTCTACTGGTCTTTGCCAAGGGACTCTGTGTGTGTTGGGGTATACCTTCAATGCTTCAATAGGCAATCCACAGCTCTGCCTTAGCTTTACTTTCTGTTTGTGCTGAGCCACTTCAGGTCAGCCCGAGTAAGAGGTAAAGACTCTTAGGTCTTTCTTGGTTGTGCATATTGCCTTCACATACATGCATGGGAATCCTTCTAGATACCCAGGAATATTTTGGAGCTTATCAGTGTCCCCTATGGACATCTCATTCCCAGTTTTTTGTTTTGTTTTGTTTTGTTTTTTGTTTTTATTTTAAGTTCTTTGGTGAGCGTCTTCTTAGCCTCACTTAGTATCAATGCCTCAGGCAGCTGTGATATTAAATGATGCCATGGGTGGTTGTGACATGCACCTTAAGGTTAGGGCTGTTCTCCCAAAGCATGCTGTGAGCCAGGTCAAATAAAGGCAGGCCCTGAGAGTGGATCTTTCCTGGAGGGCCAGACTGCCAAATAGTAAGAAGTCTTTGGGGATGGGGCTTTTAGGGAGCATCAGACCTGTTCTGCCCCACCCAGTGGCTGTTAATCTCCTGATTTTTATTGGTTTTTAAGGCTCCTTTAAAGTTTGAGACAGGAATGAGAACATGGCAAGTTAAAACACCATAATAAAGCTCAGTGTTCTTACCAAATTCAGCCATTTTTCTTAAATACTCTTCAAATCTTTGTAAGCTTTACTTAATTTTCAGAGTTCTGAAAATGTTGATTTTTGCCAGTTTTTGCCAGTGTTTTATGCTGCTTCTATGGGGAGGAGATTTTTTTAAGACTCTTATTTTGCTATTCCGCAAGTAGTCCCTCTTTTTCCGTAGGGAATATGTTCCAAGACCCTCAGTGGAAGCCTGAAACCTCAAGTAGTGCTGAATCCGACTGCCATCAGTAGAAACACGTCTGCTCATGCTTTCCACCCACAGATTTATATCTTTTCCATCTTAACAAAGTAGTTACCATGCACTAAAGGCCATTACTTTCGTCATTTGAGGTGTGACAGCAAAACTAGCACAAACCTCTTTTTTGTTCTTCACAATTTCACAGATAGATTTTTACTGTAGATCCTAGCAACTTCAACATACACTTTTTTTCTTTCCTTTTTAAATCAAGAACTTTCACCTTTTCACTCAAAGGAAGTACTTTATGGTTTCCCTTTGGCATATGCCAATTGCTAACATTATTACTCTTGCACTTTGGGGCCATTAAGTAAAATAAGGGTTACTTGAACAAAAGCACTGGGTGACAACCAGTCTGATAACTGAGACAGCTACTAAGTTTCTGATAGACAGTTAGCATCTGTAGCATGGATACATTGGACACAGGATAATTCACATCCTGGACAGATGGAGCTAGATGGCACGAGATTTCATAGCACTACTCAGAATGATGTGCATTTTAAAACTTAGGAATTATTTGTTTCTGGAATTTTCCATTTAATATTTTCAGACCATGGTCGACTGCTGGTAACTGAAATCACAGAAAGTGAAACTGCACATAAGTGAGGACTGCTGTTATTTCTGAACTGCTAAGTATTTTAAAGGGCAATTGATTTTTACCACTAGATGGAAGCAGAGACTTGGAAACTTTGTTTTTCTGTATTATTATCTTAGATTTCATTGTATGTTTAAACATATAGTAAAGTACCACAGTGCTTTTTGTGTCTGATTGAGTCGTTGTTAATTCCCATACTATCCCTGATTACTATCCCTGTTCATTTTAGTATTAAAATTTACTTTTGACAATAGCACAATTTAAATTTCTCATTACTTCAAATAATTAAATTTTTAGTTGGCATTTAGTTGATTTTCAGGTAAAAATAATAATGAAAGCCCAAATTATAGAATATTTTAAGTGAATTGCAATGTAAATATTATTATTCAACTGATAAATTTATTATTAAAGATTCTTAGGGGATTTCTTTAAAGAGATGAAAAAATTGACAATTGTAGCAAAATTATAACTCATAATTTTGCATGTGAATTTTTACGTAAAGCAAATGAAAAACTGTTCTTAAGTAAATTTTGAAATTTTCGTTATGCTGCACGTATCTTTGGTTATAATTTTGTTATAGACTGCTTATGTCTAAATAATATTAAATTATGTATTTGTATATTATTGGATTAAGGATTTCTGTCTGGAAACCTACTAATTTCTAAATATTTTCATTAGTATATGAAATTCCTTCTGGACGTTTCATGAGAGAATTGTGTGGCCACCTCAATATCATTTATGATCTTTCCTGGTCAAAAGATGATCGCTACATCCTTACTTCATCATCTGATGGCACTGCCAGGTTAGTATCCTTGAGAAGTACTTATGTGCATACTATTTGCCATCAAGAAAAGCAAAGAGAATATAAAGTGATGTAACTACTCTTATGCTCCAGTCATATTTTACCTATGAAGGGACTGTCATAAATATGCATCATGCAGACTGATTCCGTAAATTACAGTAACACTTTTTAAAGACATTTTTCTTAAATGTCTTTTATTTATGTAGTATATAATATTTCTAGTCCACACCATCTTTAAATGATCATTATGTAAACTAATTAATGCTTCAAGATGAGGTTAGGGGTTATTAAACACCTGAGATTTTTCCTAGAGCATAAGCTCTTGGTGGCAGGGATACTGTCTTCACTGTTGGCTGGATATACAGAGGCTAGAATCCAGTGGTGCTCAGTACATCACAGTAGAGGAAATAAATATGTACATTACATTTTAAGATTTTTATAGATTGGTTAAACATTTGCATTTTTCAGAATGTCAATCTTAAAAATAATTTATCCCTTTTCAATTTGATAAATATCACAAAAACATTTTAAAAGCGAACTTTTAAAGTTTCATTTATACTTTTTTTAGTTGCTTGCTCTACCTTGTAACTGACATGTAAGCTGTTGAGATCCATGCTGAATTCATTGTCATTTACTTCTGCCTTCTCTCTTAACAGTTCGTTTTACATTCAGTGTTTCGACCACTTCTACTGATCTTGCCAACCTCCTTTTCTGTATCAAATGTCTAATCAAGATGTTATCATTATTGGTTAGTTTTTATTTAAATGAAAAAGACGAGAATGAGTAACAATTGACTTCCTTCTTGGTCATGCTGGGAACATTCTATTACTCCCTTTTGACAATATCCTCAAGAACCTATCTGATCTGTTCTTTTAGCATAGCCATTCTGTCTAATGCCAGGCCATACTAGAGAAAAATATTTAACTTTGCTGAGGGGTGACTTTGGATTTTAACATCACCTAAGCTGTCATCTCTGCTGAGGAATCCTTTTACTTTACTCAGCTTCCTTTTCTCATTCCTCTGGCAGCAGATCCAAACTTACCATGAACATTCTCTACAGTAAATCACAGTCTTCCCATTTCATTAGATGACTATCTTCAGTTTAGATGAAATTTAGTCAGACATGAACTTCATCTATTTCCCTCTGATTTCCCTCCTAATATCCATAGATATGTCCATTTTTAATCTCTGTCCATCTCTTAACAAAGAGGCATGAGACTGACTTTTTAAAGGCTATTTGACCTGTACTTTCAATCTCAGTCCCTGAAAATTTGTATTACATCTACTAGTCTGATGAACATCTTTCCCTCTATTGATTGTGTCCTCTCATCTTAGAAATAGGCTCAAATGGGCTGGGTGCAGTGGCTGATGCCTGTAATCCCAGCACTTTGGGAAGCCAAGGTGGGCAGATCAGTGGAGGTCAGGAGTTCAAGATCAGCCTGGCCAACATGGCAAAACCCTGTCTCTACTAAAAATACAAAAATAAGCCGGGTGTGGTGTTGCACATCTGTAGTCCCAGCTACTTGGGAGGCTGAGGCAAGAGAATTACTTGAACCGGGAGGTGGAGGTTGCAGTGAGCCGAGATTGCGCCATTGCACTCCAGCCTGGGCAACAGATTGAGACTCTGTCTCAAAAAAAAAAAAAAAAAAGAAATATGCTCAAATGGCCTTATCTTAAAAACATCATTTTTAATTCTTCCTGCCTTCTAGACTAGCCCATTATTTTTCTCTTTCTACACCATCAGAAGCATTCTACACATACTGTCTTTACTTCAGCCCAGTTATTCTGGCTTTCTTTCCAACCATGCTACATAAACTTCTTTCTTCAAGAGGTTGGCAGTTTCTTGCTATTTTTAAATCCATTTGGCCAGTTTAACTCCTGCTATGCTTGCCTTCACTGTAGTAATTGATTATTGACCAGTCTTGAAATATTTTGAATTCATGGTTTTCATTGACAACCTCTTCTCTTCTCTTTTTATTACTCTGGCCAGTTCTAATCCATTCTTTCTCTGTTTCATTTTCTTCTGCCGATTGTCTATATGTTTTATCCCCAGGATCCTTTACTTGATCATCTCTTGGTTTTATATGCTTATCCTAGTTTCTCTTACCTTCCCCGGCTTTGACTCTCACTGATATGCTAATGACTTCTAGCGCACACCTTTTTTTATGAATTTGACTTCCTATTACATGTTTCCATTTAAATGGCCCATTGCCACCTCAAATCCAAAACCAAACTTACCGATCTCTTTAAATTTTGTTTTCCTCCTTTAATTCTCTTACATATATTTTAATGGCATCCTTATCCACCATCTCCCAAGCTGAAAACTCAGAGTAGTGTTCATCTCTTCTTTCTTTCCCATCACTTCTTTCACATCTAACTAGCATTAAAGTCTAACTAGCATAAAAGTCTTTAGGAGGGAGTCTGCCAATTCTCCCTCCTAAAAGGCTCACAATTTTGTCACATCCTCTCTATCGCGTTTGCTTTAATTCAAGCCCTATTTTGCTGTTGACCTCAGTGTTCAGTCTCTAAGTCCTCTGTCTCTGCTATGCTAAAATTATCTTTCCGTAACTATCTTTCATAATGCCTTAATTTTTTAAAAGACTTTACCCATTGCCCCTTGAAAAATTTTCCAGTTCCTTAGCATGGACAGGCATGTTCCTCATTGACCCAACATTCTTCTCTCATGCCCTTTCCTGTACCCTTTGTTTCACCCATGTAATCTTTTGAAACACCCTAGCATCTTATCTTCTTTGGCATCTTCCTGCCCTTTGAAACTTACCTACTTTTCCTATACCTAAATGACCTTCTCCTACCCTTGCTGACTAACTCATTCGTTCAACAAAAATTAAATGCCTTTTGTGAGCTCTCATAGGTTTGTAGTTATTAGTTACAATCCAGCTCAACTTCTGTTATTCCTTGAAGCTATCTTGGGTTTCTGCACACAATACGTAGTATATTATACTAAAGCACACATTTTTTCCTTATTTATCTTTAAAACTGATATTAATTTAGGACTGTTTACATCATTAAAATAGTATTGTGAAAGCATTAACTGAGTGAAAAGAGAAGCATTGTGGCTAGCATCAAAACGGCAAGGAGATTTTTGAGAGAGGTAAGGAATACTTGTAATAAATGAGCTGTTGTCCAAAGAAAGAGAATTAGAATTGCAAATGCTCATAAGTGGCAGAAGTATGGATTTCTGTCCATGTCTTCGCCTTCTTTATTCCTGAGGATCCCTGACACATATTATTGTCAGTGTCTCCTAAGTATTTCCCACTTGGTTAGCTCTCTGCCATATGGGTTTATCCTAAACACCCTTATTTAGTTATCCCCAGAATAATCTGTTTTTCTCAAATCAACAACGCCCAATATAGTCAGAAAGACTTTTCCATGTATAATGGCTCCCAAACATGTTCCCACTATTCCCTTTTCCCAAACATACGGCTTAACTTTGGTATGTTTTTTCTTTCCCAAATCTAGTAATTTTTGTGTGCGTTCATTCAGTCTTTACAAGTTTGTGTTTCTTTGTTGTCTATTATCTAGTCTGATTTTTTTTCCCCAAGCCCATTTATATATTCCTTTGAATGTCAGATTCTCCCATGGCCTGGGTAACAGAAGCCATCATTGATTCCAGTTCAGTTTTTACACAAAAAGCTTTACTTTTTTTTTTTTTTTTTAATATTATGTCTAATTATATTGAGCTGTTTTGAAGATGTATTTGCTTCATTTCTGCCTGTTATATAGTATTTTAAATAATGCTACTAAGATTTCTTGCCAAACAACTGAGTTTTTTATCTTTTATCTTTTTAATATTTTCCCAAAGTTAGTGGTTTTATTCTTCTAATAGACATCATATTTCATATAAATATGCTTATTGAAAATATACTGTGGTAAAAAATGTTTGTGCAATTGATTCATGTGCTTTATTTTTACTTGAAAACATGTTCTTTCACTTCCTCTATTATTAGTTTGGATTCTTAGTAATTGAAGATCATATCCTATATTGTAAGCAGCTGCTGAGGAAACTCATAGAATATTATTCTTGAATAGAAACTGTTTTTTTTTTCTCTTATCAGTAATCTTGTAACAGACTTACTTTGCTTTAGTTTTCAAGCAGTGATTAAAAGGATGAATACAAATCCCATATTTAAAATTAATATGTTGTTCTAATTTTGATAACCAAATATATTTTAAAAACTAGTGCTTCACACTTATATAGCACCTGTATATTGGTAGAGTTCACCTAGTTTTATACATTGCTAGAGATGCAGAGTATCTAACAGATTAACCCTTAGGGATTTACTCATTTGTCAAGACTGTCGCAGTGATTATAATCTTAATTTTTTTTAATTAGCCATTATTTAGAGGACAGGATAATGAGTGTTAAACAAAAAGGACGTGCTTAATGTAGGATAGTCTTTTCTATCAAAATGTCATAGTTATTTTAATCTTATTTTACTTGAGAATTCAAAATATAATAATTTTAGTATCTCTTTTAAATCTTTGAGATTTTCATTTTTACTATCTAGGCTTTGAAATTACAAATATAAAAGTTAATAGACTATGCTATTCTCTAAACCCCCATTAATAAACATTTTGTAAAAGTGGTGTACACAATGTAAATGGGAAATCATTAAAGTTTCTCCCTGTATATTTTTTATGCATATTGTACTAAATGCAATATTTTACCAACTGTTCAATGTGTGTTTAACCAATGGCAAAATAGGTAGGTTTAAAAAACAGTTATTAATTTTATAGTATAGATTACAATTAGTGGATATAATATGCTGGATGATAACTATAACAAATAACTTTGTCATAATGTGAAAATTCAAGTCATCAAATATGAGATCATCATCATATTTTTCATTGTTTTAAAACTTAGTTTATCATTGGTTGTTGTCAGTTGCTTACTTAAGGTTCATTGGCTATGTTGGTTCTTAGAAAAACTGTTAAAAGAAACTTCTGCTTTTAAGAAGCAATATGTAACTTCTTATCCTTTTCCAGGATATGGAAAAATGAAATAAACAATACAAATACTTTCAAAGTTTTACCTCATCCTTCTTTTGTTTATACGGCTAAATTCCATCCAGCTGTAAGAGAGCTGGTAGTTACAGGATGCTATGATTCCATGATACGGATATGGAAAGTTGAGATGAGAGAGGATTCTGCCATGTTGGTCCGACAGTTTGACGTTCACAAAAGTTTTATCAACTCACTTTGTTTTGATACTGAAGGTATGTCAGAGACTATGAATGAAGACCAGCTATGTGAAGAATTTTTTTTACCAGAATAATAGTTATCGAGGCTTGAGAGGGTTATGTACTGATGATTGTGCATATTTAGGTGTATGCTTGTTTTGCAGGTCATATGATAGATTTGACATTGAAGGAGTTCTGTTTGTAATTTTTAAGTTACTCTTAAACATTTAAAATTGCATAAATATATTTCTTTGGACTGGTGATTATCATTCTTACTTTCTTTCAAGAACCTTAAAATTTGCAAACATATAGAAGGGAAATTTGCAATTATTTAAAGTAAGAATAATATAGTGGCTGGGCGCTGTGGCTCATGCCTGTAATCCCAACACTTTGGGAGGCCAAGATGGGTTGATCACGAGGTCCGGAGATCAAGACCATCCTGGCTAACATGGTGAAACACCATCTCTACTAAAAATACAAAAAATTAGCTGGGTGTGGTGCTGGGTGCCTGTAGTCCCAGCTACTTGGGAGGCTGAGGCAGGAGAATCGCTTTGAATGTGGGAGGTAGAGGTTGCAGTGAGCTGAGATCGCGCTACTGCACTCCAGCCTGGGCGACAGAGTGAGACTCTGTCTCAAAAAAAAGAATAATGTAGTATGTCTTAAAGATGTAAAACATAAATCATTTTATTATCTGAAAGAATAAAGAAATTTATTATATCTATTAAATAGTCACTTTTTACATAATTTCAGAGACTAGGCATGTAGGCTGTCACTATAATTAATTGGCATGGGATCCAGATCAAAAGGATAATACTGCTGATTTACTCAGTTCAGCTGTAGGGATGTTAATAAATTTAGAACATATTCAGGAAAGAAAGGTATCTGAAAACTAACTCTGTCATAATAGCAGTAGTTCAGATTGTAAAAGAGACATAAAGACTTTCTTCAACTATTTGGCCGTAAGATACCCAAATGTGCAAAAAAAAAAAAAAAAAAGAAATTGGTCCATTTTACTCCAATGGGTAGAGGTGGGCCAAAGCTGTAGAAGGTAGATTTTCTTCGTTCAGAATTACAAAGAATATTTTAATACAGGAAGCAGTTCACCAATTGAATAGCTGTTTTGTAAAATACTGAATTCACAGTTGCTGAACAGCCATCTGTTAGTGGTGGTGGTTGAGATATTCCTGAGTGGGTATGAAGTTGAACTTTCTGAGGTCTGTCAACTTTAAGATGACTTGACTCCAAAGAATTGATGTTAAATTGGAATACCTGTTATTTATTATTTTATTCATTTCCTGATCATTTAATGAGTTTCTACTGGGTCTCAGGTATTATGCTAACACTATGTATTAGAATATAGGTATTTTTCTAGGACTCCAAAACAGATTTATAGGTTAATAAAGTGAGAAATAATGTTACATGTAGGATGGTTCAAATAATTTGGCTTTGGAATATGAGCCATATACACATGTACTGAGAGGCTCATTTCTTTTTGTAGTTAAATTCAGGTAAGTGACAAAGGGAAATAAGTCATCAAAAATAATTTAAAAGAGTAAAGAATTCATTTAAAGATAATTGGGGTTTGTTTGTGAGTTGCATTTTGATTTTTGACTTTTTTAAACTGAAATACCTTTTAATAGCCCTTCAATTCTTTGACTGTTTTACTGGGGTATGGTTTCCCCCAGTCTCCTATTATTTGTTTCTAACTCTGGGACATTCATAAGTGAGTAATCTTGTTTTTTAAATAGGTCATCATATGTATTCAGGAGACTGTACAGGGGTGATTGTTGTTTGGAATACCTATGTCAAGGTTAATGATTTGGAACATTCAGTGCGCCACTGGACTATAAATAAGGTATAAAATCATATTTTATATTATGGGATTTAATTAAAGAAGTTGGAAAACTCCAGTCACATGACTTTAAGATAGAATGTCAGGACATTCTGTTCTCTCATTTCAAAAAATTAACACCTTTCCTTTTTTTTTTTTTTTTTTTTTTTTTTTTTTTTGAGACAGAGTCTTGCTCTGTTACCCAGGCTGGAGTGCAGTGGCCGGATCTCAGCTCACTGCAAGCTCCTCCTCTCAGGTTCACACCATTCACGCCATTCTCCTGCCTCAGCCCCCCGAGTAGCTGGGACTACAGGCACCCGCCACTTCGCCTGGCTAGTTTTTTGTATTTTTTAGTAGAGACGGGGTTTCACCATGTTAGCCAGGATGGTCTCGATCTCCTGACCTCATGATCTGCCCGTCTCGGCCTCCCAAAGTGCTGGGATTACAGGCTTGAGCCACCGCGCCCGGCCAACACTTTTTCTTAGTCAGTTGTCTATAATTAATTAGCACACCCTCCTGGTGGCTGATTGATGATGTAATGACTTAGTGAAGATTTTTAAAATTTCGGCCAGATGTTAGTTTCACTTTTTTATATCCCATTTGCACTGTGGCATTCAGTAATCCATTGGGTGACATTTATGCTAAAATGAGATGTATGTTATATTACCATCGATAAGTAATAATTTATATTTTCTGTTATATCCTTTTTCCTTGGTCCAATAACATCTCTAAAAACAGTGTTCTTAGTACTTTGTCAACACTGGTGTCTTTCAGAGTTATGTAATTATTATGAAAGTCTGTCATTTAATCACAATAATTATTTCATTTGAAATTTGCTAAATGGAAACAAATGAATAAGTTCTTTCATTGGGGACTGGAGTGTTTTTAAGACAGCTTGTAAAGCAGTTTTGTTAGTGTACATTTTTTACTTTTTATTTAAAAACACAAATGAATCATTAAACTTGAATTTGTTTTATATAAATTGATCCAGTTTCTGCCTAACATATTATACCTTTTTCTTCCATTTTTCTTAATAATGACAGTAGTTGAAAAAAGACACCCTAAGTGAAAAATAATTTTCATGAATTTTAGTTAAATCCATTGAGTCTGTCAGATCTGTTGAAAAAGCATTTCATCTGTTGTTAGAAATTCTTATCTAAATAAGAATAGAAACTTGAAAATTAATAATACATGTGGTTTTGAATTTATAAAAATTGGAAGCTTCTTACATGATTTTAAACAAAAAATTTAATGTTACAAGATGTGTTTGTTGGAAGTGCTTCTTGTTTGGGATTGACTAAATTTTGGGAAAGTGAACATACTACAAAAACACATAATAATTAAATGTGCATTTACACATTGCATAACAACACAAAAATACAGTTCATCAGCTTTATTTTCAACCCTAAACTGAAGTTACTCAGAATCCTTTTGCTAACAATTATAAAGCATCCTATACTGCAGAATTGGAAAAGATATTTTAAGATTAATTTTGTACCCCCAAAAACGTTTAACATTAGATTAACTTTTCATTAGTAGTATTTTTTTTTTATCATTTTAGGAAATTAAAGAAACTGAGTTTAAGGGAATTCCAATAAGTTATTTGGAGGTTCATCCCAATGGAAAACGTTTGTTAATTCATACCAAAGACAGTACTTTGAGAATTATGGATCTCCGAATGTAAGTATATTTCAGTATTGACAGGATAAGTACTCACAGAGTAAGTAATGAATTAAATTATATTTATAAAATTCGGTAGTGGTTCTCAACTAGGCAGTGTCCCCACACTCACCAAGGAATGTGTGGCAGTATGTGGAGATTTTTTTTTTATGTTACTTCTAGTATCTAATGAGTAGAGATCAAAAATATTGCTAAGCATCCTACAGCCCATAGGACAGTCTCCCTAAAACAATTATCCAGCCCAAAATGTGAATAGTTCTGAGGCTGAAATGTAGTTAGTTGCTTTTATTTTCACAATTAAAAAAAAAAGAAACTTCTACCTTCAACAATGATATTGATTGATACTGATATTATCACTATGATACTGTTACAGCATTAGTATAATATGATATAACAACAAGGCAGGGCTTGTGATTTATACATCCTTGTTTTTTTCCTTTATTTCCAAATAATGGTGAACATAGGGAAATATTCTTCCTGTAAAAGGTAGAAGCAGCGTTCTGGGAAAATCAGCATGGACTTCTAGTGCATTTTTGTTTGGTGTTAGAGATGGTAATAGTGCCTGCCTGGCACAAAGTATGTGCTGAAATGGTGTTTACTATTTTTTCATGAGTGCAAAAATATGGAAGACTATGTACCATATTTAGCAGATGGTTTAATAATATGTTTTATCTAATTTTTTTCAGAGATCAAATATTCCTTGTATTATTTTTAAAATTCATCAGATAGAAGACTATATGAATATAAAAATTCTATCTATTATTTTAGTAACCAGCTCAAATGCTATCCATAGTCTCTCTTTCTCCGTAGCTAGAATTAATTTCTCTTGTCCAAGTTTGGGGCGCGGTGGCTCAAGCCTGTAATCCCAGCACTTTGGGAGGCCGAGACAGGCGGATCACGAGGTCTGGAGATCGAGACCATCCTGGCTAATACAGTGAAACCCCGCCTCTACTAAAAAAATACAAAAAACTAGCCGGGCGAGGTGGCGGGCGCCTGTGGTCCCAGCTACTCAGGAGGCTGAGGCAGGAGAATGGCGTGAACTCGGGAGGCGGAGCTTGCAATGAGCTGAGATCCGGCCACTGCACTCCAGCCTGGGCGACAGAGCAAGACTTCGTCTCAAAAAAAAAAAAAAAAAGAACTTTTCTGTTTGTCTTTTGCAGTACTTTCTACATCCACCTTCTATTTTACATTGACATGTTTCTCCTCTCTTGCTAAATTATAAACTCCCTGGGCTCTTGGGACTAGCTCTCCTTTATTCTGCATCCATTATATTATAGAATGTCTCCCATATGACAGATTCTCAAAAAATGTTTGTTGAATGGAAATTAAGTATTTAAGAGAAAATATTATACCACCAGTCATTTACATGATTAAGACAGTTACATTTGTAACATCTTTTCTGCTTGTAGATTAGTAGCAAGGAAATTTGTAGGAGCAGCAAATTATCGGGAGAAGATTCATAGTACTTTGACTCCATGTGGGACTTTTCTGTTTGCTGGAAGTGAGGATGGTATAGTGTATGTTTGGAACCCAGAAACAGGTGAGTATTTATTGAACTTTAAAAATCGTTTGGGGAGGTACAGGGCTTTGAAGAAGTGTGAAAATTCTACCATTTTTATGGAATAATTTTCAAGGAAATTCTGCTTTCGGGTTTTCAATTATGTTTTTTAAGATTAGAAAGCCTTCAGAGGAACTTCACTACAGCCTAAACTTGTATTAAATTTTGTTCTCTATTGCTTTAATATCTTTATGGATTTAGAATTTCACATTATAATTCAAGGTTTGTTCTTTCATGGCCTATGAGACATTGCTGATCTTAGAAAATCGTTTAATGGAGACTAACACAAAGTACAAAATGTTACCAGCTGAATTTGGAATATAATTAGGTAGACAAATTGTTAAACATCTATAATATATTTTCATTAGTAACAGAAACATACCTGTGAAAGTTTTGATATCTGAAACTTAAATAGCAAGTTACCTGAATTACTGCAATTCAGTTTTTTTCCAATAAACAATTACATTGGGAGGCTCATTTGTACCTCACCTTTGCTTTTCAAAAGAAAATCTAAAGCTACATGAATGTTTTTAATAAGAAATTGAGAGAATTTCATAAAACTAACTTTAAAATTTCTTTAATGAACAGTATTTGATTTTTTCCTTGTTTATTTTTGTATTCTTTCTGTTAGGCATTTTGACTAGTCAGCTAACTTAGGCTTTTGTTTGAATGTTTCCTGTACCGTGTTTTGGTGCTTTAGCATCAATTCAGTAGCGTTGTCTCCCTCACTTTCAATAAATGAACCTAGATTCTTTGCTTTTTGATTCCTGACTGATTTTCCTGCGTTCCACAGATCTCTGCTTTAGACATCTTTTAGGCCAGAGTCATAAGTATCTTTCAAGCAAATGGGTAGCTCAAACAGCATCTGGGGGGAAAAAAAAAATGGAAAAGTTAATCCTTCACCAAAACTCACTCAACTAGAGTTTCTTTAGTTTTAGAGTCCTGTAATTTCTCCCGTAGTTCTACCCAGAGTTCTCTGTCATTTGGAGTTTGCTTAGCTCTGTCCAATCTCCAATCTCAGAGTCATATACCTCTCTGCTTCCTTCTGTGCCCTTTGTCTTTCTTTCATGCCTTGAAAACCTCATTGAAGAGGTAGAAAGTAGAAAGAGGAAGGTCAAGGAAATGTAAAATAAAGATAATTTCTACATTGTTACTCAAACATTTTTAAATATTTGAGGTTTTCACATAAATAATATGAACATTACTATATTTTCTAATAAATGGCAGAATAATCTTGTAACAAGATTTATCTGATATAGATACGCTCTGATAAACATTTTTTAATCTCTCTTTTTATTTAGGAGAACAAGTAGCCATGTATTCTGACTTGCCATTCAAGTCACCTGTTCGAGACATTTCTTATCATCCATTTGAAAATATGGTTGCATTCTGTGCATTTGGGCAAAATGAGCCAATTCTTCTGTATATTTATGATTTCCACGGTAAGTCCACCACTTGGTAAGTAAAGAATTTTTAGAGTAACATTTACATTTAGACTAAACCAGGAATCTGTCTGCCATTTAAATACTGACCAAAGTACACCTAATAATTGTGCCCTTCCGTTGGAATCACAGAAAGCTGGCCACCAGTTTCTTTGTAAATCAATTTAAATAAATAAAATTTACCTAAAAATTATTTGGAATATGTTAACTAAATTTAAGATGTAAATAACACTTAGGAAATACAGATCTTTAATGTTTTCGGTTGACTATTGAGTTAATATTTTTATCCTATGTTCTTAACTAAAGCATATAGTTTTAATAAGTTGTAGTTTTGAGAGTTTCTTAACATAAAAAGTAGGGGGAAAATCACATGTCAGTGAAAACATCACCTGGAATTAGAAATCTAATGTCTTTCAGGTCTGCAATTACACTATTCTAACATTCTGAGAAATAATAAGGAAATAAAAAGTTTGGATACCTTATTTTTCAGGGACAGTATGGTATTTTAATAATTCTTTGAATTTATGCTGGTTTTCATATATTTCTTTAATTTCTGTCCTGAAATTAGAATTCCACTCTTCTATATTATACTGTTAGTGCTGTTATTCTCAAAATTGCATTTCTGTTTTCTTCATATATTCTTGTACAAAAATGAAAAGTCTTCGTTAGTTTCTTTGATTTGCTTATGGAAAGCTAAGTGTATTAAGTTAATATAGATTGAATTGATTAATGGTTGTGATAAATACTAAGTTGTTAGGCAATTAAGTTATAAATCTGAAGTCCTTGATCACAGTATGGATTATATTATGCCTTCCTGGGTGAATTATGCAAGGAAAAAAATGTTTTCTAGCATAATTTATTGTAAAATCAAGATTTAATCTTATTTTAAAGAACTTTATAGAGAAGAAATATTTTCTGCAACACATACTCAGATTTATAGAACACTATTACTAATGGTGGAATTGTCAACCAACACAGTACCATTTACTGTTACAAGCAGATGTTAGCAAAAATAAGCACTGCCTGATTATAGGAAAAAACAGATGGATTCCTCAAATCATTCAATGTCCAAATCTGGTGCCTAGTTTCAACATGTATCCTGAAACAGTTCTCTCTTTGTACCCACTCTAAATATTCACATAAATGAAGAGTTATACCAAAGTACTTTATATTTGGAACTGTTATACAGGAAATAGGCAGCACAGTTATTTCCTCAGACTCTTAAGAGATTTTACAATAGTCTTCATTCAATTTCCAATTTGCTTTTTATGCCTTTGAAATTTTCACTACACATACACATTAAAGTTCCACTCTATCTTTTCTTCAAGCAATTTATTTTTTGTCACTGACAGAGGATTTTATCATCAGATTAGCCCAGGATAGTTAGGTTTGCCAATTTGGTTTTTAGGCAATAAGCATGGAAGTCCATTCTAGAGGCATAGTAGTAGAAAGAGCTAAGCATTTTAGGAGTCCAAAAAAACGGGGTTTAGGCTCTATTCTCTTCCTCTAGTGACCTTGCACAAGCGTCTTTCCTGAAGCTCCATTTTCGTATCTATTAAAAGGTACTACAGTACTAGTACCTGTCCTACCTAACAGAGGTATTTGTGAAGATACTGTGAGACCATGACTGTGAAAGTACTGGGTAAATTGATAAGCACAGTATTGAAACAAAAGATAAAATGGGTTGTTATGCTTATCCAACCAGTATACACTTGACTATATGTAAGAATTTCTGTTTTAATATGCTGATAAGCATCTCTACGTAGAAAGGAGTTGAAGAGTTTTTTTCTCCTCTCTTTTACTCTGTTGGTCAGTCTTTTATTTATTAAAGTATGTTTCTTTCCAGGTCAATTTATTAGAGTATAAATGCATAAAATTAAAAACATAATGTTATTTCCACACTATCTTAATGTGCAAGAGGAAGGATTTCCATGAGCATTTTAGAAATTAAAATATTCAAATAATAGGCACATTAAATTAAAATTATTTGTGCAATATATCACAAACACAATTTTTGATATGCAAACACACCTTTACAAACAAATTAAAACTCAAAAATGTTTCAACACATTCTCCCAACTTGTTGCTATTTTTAAAAAGAGGAAGCTTAGGAAGAAGTTAAGTAATCTTAAGACATCTAAGATTTAGCAGAGTTCTTGTGAATGGTATAGATCCATAAGAAAAGTGTAATGTTTATGACTGACCTATTAGAGTTTTGTCTATTTTATTTTTTAATACAGGAATATTTTGCTCATAATGTTTTGTTTGAAAATAAAGTTTACATATGGCTTTACATAAATATTTTAATAGTATAAAATTCAAAAAAACACAAAAGACTTCAGAGATTTTTAAGTGGTGTTTTAAAAAATTATCAGATAATTTTCAAGGAAAATGGAGCAAGCTTATTTTTTTTATAAGCTAAACAAGCTGTGAATGAGACCACAGTGGTAACTAAATGTATCATCCATCTTTCAGTTCTAGCAAAATCTGTGAAGAGTTAGCAAGCATCTTTCCCTGGTAAACATATGTTCAGGTTGTGGTCTTTCGGGTCTTTCATTCTACTGACTTTTTGCTTTTTTTGGTAAGAAATATGATTTTTACTTTCAGGAGGCAGTTTTATTTGCCTGATGTTGAAAGGGTTAATCATCCAGTAATACAAAATTTAGTCACAGGGTACCACAAATAATGTACTTTTAGGATTCCCATAATAACAGAGCACTAGTCAGAGAAACGGCTTCTACTGAATTAAATTCATGAAGCTAGACTTCAGTTAATGTTTTGTTATTAATCAATATTTATTCACCTCGGTCTCTAGGATATTGTTCTAAATTTAATAATAATTTTGGTTAATACTTCCATAGCATTTTCTTTGTTCCTGGTACTGTTTTTAAGTTTCTGCAATAATCTTGTGACATAGGGGCTGTTATCCTCACTTTACAGGGGCCATGGCTTTAAATCAATGCAGTTTGCTCCTGGAGTCCATGCTCTCATTTGCTACACTAAATTTCCTTTTCAGCACATTTCTTGAAATATTAGTTTCTAAATGTCTAATAATCAAACCTTGTTTTTTCTACAGTACAGTTTTTTCTATGTTTCTCTGTGGAGTATGTAGTTTCCTTGTATTTTCTATACTTTGTAAGAAGCAAAGATGGAAGCTTGTTCATCTTTTTCCTACTAGTACCTACCCAGAATACTGACACATAATAAATACGCATGTAGTGTTTTCAGTGGAGTCAAGTCTAATTTGGGAAGTTCTCAACATTATTTGATAATTCTACGTAATAAGGCTGATTTTTCACTAGGTGGCAATGTCTCCTCTGAACCAGTATTAACTCTGGAGTGCTTTGTAGTCATAGTATCTTAGACAAGACAAATCTTTATTAAGCACCTATTGTGTGTCAAGTTGAGCTGTGCTATGAAACGCAGGAATCAGACTCAGATTACCATTCTTTTTTCTAGTCCTTTGTACTTCCTAGTTAGTTGATTACATCTGTAAAAGAAATTTAAACCAAAAAGCAGTTTCTGCTACTGACATGATTTTATTAATACATTTCATATTAATTAATGATAGCCTACATTGTCATTATTAACAAACATTTTTTATATTGTGACACATTTTACCAGAGTTCAGGGCAACATGTACCTTTAGTTTCCTATAAAATTTGTTATTTAACTGGCTCATTGCCTAGAAGCATGTGGTATTTATAATGCCATATGTCTAACATAGTACCTGTCTTATTACTAATATGCAATAAATGAATAAATGTTGGGATTAACAATTACAAATCCTGTAGAATAGCATTTTTCCCTTAAATTTTATAAAAATGTATACTGAGAGGCATCATGAGTTAGTAAATTTGGGGCTAATCACAGTGGTAGTAGTAGCTCATATTTATCAAGCATGTAATGTGTCTCCCACGCTTAGGAGCATTTTACATCCGTTATCTCATACCATCCTTCTAAAACTCTTCAGTGTAGGTCCCATTATTATTTTCATTTTGCAGATGATGAAACGGAGGCACAGAGAAAACAATAATTTTCCTAAAGTAACACGGTAGTAAAGCCACCATTTGGTTCTAAGCTGACTCCAGAGTCCATGTTCTTAATGTATTAAGCTATCTGTCTTAGGCATTTATTTAGTCTTTGCATTTCCTGATCATGAAGTAAATTTAAAAGGTAGCTAAATATTCCTATGGCAAAATGTGTTGTTGGTTTTCAATTTCAGCATTTAGGAGAACCCCCTTAAGAAAGGAAGTTTGCTTAGCTAGTATTATTAATAGTTCACTCCTGGCCGGGCGCGGTGGCTCAAGCCTGTAATCCCAGCACTTTGGGAGGCCGAGGCGGGTGGATCACGAGGTCAGGAGATCGAGACCATCCTGGATAACATGGTGAAACCCCGTCTCTACTAAAAATACAAAAAACTAGCCGGGCGTGGTGGCGGGCGCCTGTAGTCCCAGCTACTCGGAGGCTGAGGCAGGAGAATGGCGTGAACCTGGGAGGCGGAGCTTGCAGTGAGCCGAGATCGCGCCACTGCACTCCAGCCTGGGTGACACAGCGCGAGACTCCGTCTCAAAAAAAAAAAAAAATAGTTCACTCCTTTAAAAATGTGGGAGGTGGCTGGGTGTGGTGGCTCACACCTGTAATCTCAGCACTTTGGGAGGCTGAGGCAGGAGGATCGCTTGAGGCCAGGAGTTTGAGACCAAACTGAGCAACATAGTGAGACCTCATCTCTACATACATACATATGTACATACATACATACATACATACATAAAAAAAATAAAAATTTGAGGAGTAACATAATTATGGTGTAATAAGCCATTATGTTCTTAATATAGTTTAAAATACAAATATTCTTTAGTATATAGCATTAATTTTTTTTTTCTTGAGACAGGGTCTCCACTCTGTCACCCAGGCTGGAGTGCAGTAGCATAATCACAGCTCACTGCAGCCTCAACCTCTTGGGCTCAAGCGGTCCTCCAACCTCAGCCTCCCTAGTAGCTGGGACCACAGGATACTCGGTTAATTTCTTGTGTGTATTTTTTGTAGAGACAGGGTTTTGCCATGTTTGAGATGAGCCTAGGCCTGGTCTCAAGTGATCCGCTCACCCTAGTCTCCCAAAGTGCTGGGATTACAGGCGTGAGCCACCATCCCTGGCCTCATTACATTTTAATATAACTCCTTTTACAATATTTTTGAAATAAGATAATGTCTAGTAGAAATAAATTTAATACCCACAGTTTTATGTACAATATAGGTACAATGTAGTGGTTTTCTATATTGGAGATAGCTATTTGCATGTATTTATTTGTAATACCATGTACATACAGTATATCTACAAATGTAGAAATACATTTGTTTTCAATATTCTATATGGCATTCATTTCCAATACGAATAATTCAAAAGCACATTCAGATATCATAATTCTCATATGAGATTATATCATTAAAATATAACTAATAGTAGGGCAGAATTTTAAACATTTATTTTTAGCCTGGTAGGAGAAATTAAAAGATAGAAATGCCACATTTTAAGACATGCCAAAACTACCTATTTCTTGGTTATATGCTGAAGTACCTATTTTAATATTATTCACATAATAGGTACTTTGATTTGAGAGTTTATGTCATTCAAGACCTCAAAACATATGGAAAATTTAGTCAATTTGATAGTATTGAGCATAAACCAGAGCCCTGAATTCCTCTTTAAGGCATTTGTTAAAATGCTTACAGTGGTGTTTTTAATTGCACTAATGCATGAATGATACGATGTAAAATAGACAACAACAAAGACTGGAGGAAGAGAGCGCTGGCATTCTAGACAAAATACTGCCACTCTCTGTTTGACCCTGGTCAGATGATTTACCTTTCTGCACCTGTTTTTTTTTTTTCCACTTGTATAGTTAGAATAGCATCTATTCTATCCTATATCAATATTTTTATCAAAGGATAAAATGAAACTATAAAATGAGGCATGAAGCATAAATACAGGCGTACCTCGTTTTACTGGTCTTTGCTTTATTATGCTTCATAGATATTGCGTTTTCTACAAATGAAGTTTTGTGGCAATTCTATGTTAAGCCAGTCTATTGGTGCCATTTTTCCAACATTGTGTGCTCACTTTGTGTGTCTCTGTCACATTTTCATAATTCTCAAAATATTTCAAACCTTTTCATTATTATATCTGTTATGGTGATCTGTGATGAGTGCTCTTTGATGTTACAGTTGTAATTGCTTTGGGGCACCACAAACTGTACCCATATAAGATGGCAAACTTAATTGATAAATGTTGTAAGTGTTCTGACTGACCCACCCACCAGCCATTCTCCCATTTCTCTCCCTCTCTTCAGGCCTCCCTCTTCTCTGAGACACAGTATTGAAATTAGGCCAGTTAATAACCCTGCAGTGGCCTCTAAGTATTCAAGTGAAAGGAAGAATTGCACATCTCTCATTTTAAATCAAAAGGTAGAAGTGATTAAGCTCAGTGAGGAAGGCATGGAGAAAGCTGAGATAGGGCAAAGGCTAAGACTTTTGTGCCATATAGTTAGCCAAGTTGTGAATGCAAAGGAAAGGTTCTTCATCAGTGAACACGCAAATGACAGGAAAGTAAGACAGCCTTATTGCTGATATGGACAAAGTTTTCGTGATCTGGATAGAAGATCAAACCAGCCACAGTACCCCCTTATGCCAGAGCCTAATCTAGAGCAAGGCCTCTAACTCTCTTAAAGTCTACAAAGGCTGCGAGAGGTGAGGAAGCTGCAGGAGAAAAGTTTGAAACTAGCAGAGGCTCATTTATGAGGTTTAAGGAAGGTAGCCATCTCCATAACATTAAAGTGCAAGGTGAAGCAACAAGTGGTGATGTAGAAGCTGTGGCAAGTTATCCAGAAGATCTAGCTGAGATCATTGATGAAAGTGGCTACAGTAAACCACATGTTTTCGATGGAGATGAAGCAGCTTTCTATTGGAAGAAGATGCCCTCCGGTAGTTTCATAGCTAGAGAGGAGAAGTCAAACCTGGCTTCAGAGCATTAAAGAACAGCCTACTGGTTGTGGCAGCTCATGCCTGTAATCTCAGCACTTTGCGAGGCGGAGGTGGGCGGATCACTTGAGGTCAGGAGATTGAGACCAGCCTGGCCAACATGGTGAAATCCTCTGTCTACTAAAAATACAAAAGTTAGCCAGATATGGTGGCATGCGCCTGTAATGCCAGCTACTTGAGAGGCTGAGGCAGGGGAATTGCTTGAACCCAGGAGGCAGAGGTTGCAGTGAGCCAGGATCACACCATTGCACTTCAGCCTGGGTGACAGAGTGAGAGTTCGTCTCAAAAAAAAAAAAAAAAAAAAAAAAAAAAAAAAAAACAAAAAACGACAGGCTGACTCTTTTGTTAGGGCTAAGGCAGCTGACGATTTGAAGTTTAAGTCAACGCTCATGGACTATTCCAAAAATCCTAGATCTCTTAAGAATTACACTACATTAGACCTCTTCAAGGAGAACTGCAAACCACTGCTCAGGAAAATAAGAGAGGACACAAACAAATGGAAAAACATTCCATGCTCATGGATAGGAAGAATCAATATATGAAAATGGCCATACTTCCCAAAGTAATTTATAGATTCAATCCTATCCCCATCAAACTGCCATTGACTTTCTTCACAGAATTAGAAAAAACTACTTTAAGGCCAGGCACGGTGGCTCATGCCTGTAATCTCAGCACTTTGGGAGGCCGAGGCAGGCAGATCATGATGTCAAGAGATCGAGACCACCCTGGCCAACATGATGAAACCCCATCTCTACTAAAAATACAAAAATTAGCCACGCATGGTGGTGGGCGCCTATAATCCCAGCTACTCGGGAGGCTGAGGCAGGAGAATCGCTTGAACCTGGGAGGCAAGGAGGTTGCAGTGAGCCAAGATGGCACCACTGCACTCCAGCCTGGGTGACAGTGAGATCTGGTCTCAAAAAAAAAAAAAAGAAAAAAATGAAAACTACTTTTAAATTTCATATGAAACCAAAAAAAGAGCCCATATAGCCAAGACAATCCTAAGCCAAAAGAACGAAGCTGGAGGCATCATGCTACCTGACTTCAAACTATACTACAAGGCTACAGTAATCAAAACAGCATGGTATTGGTACCAAAACAGATACCTAGACCAATGGAACAGAACAGAGGCCTCAGAAATAACGCCACACATCTACAACCATCAGATCTTTGACAAAGCTAACAAAAACAAGCAATGGGGAAAGGATTTCCTATTTAATAAATGACATTGGGAAAACTGGCTAGCCGTATGCAGAAAACGGAAACTGGACCCCTTCCTTACACCTTATACAAAAATTAACGCAACATGGATTAAAGACTTAAACATAACACCTAAAATGATAAAAACCCTAGAAGAAAACCTAGGCAGTACCATTCAGAACATAGGCATGGGCAAAGACTTCATGACTAAAACACCAAAAGCAATGGCAACAAAAGCCAAAACTGACAAATGGGATCTAATTAAACTAAAGAGCTTCTGCACAGCAAAAGAAACTGTCGTCAGAATGAATAGGCAACCTACAGAATGGGAGAAAATTTTTGCCATCTATCTATCTGACAAAGGGCTAATATCTAGAATCTACAAAGAACTTAAACAAATATACAAGAAAAAAACAACCCCATCAAAAAGTGGGCAAAGGATATGAACAGACTCTTCTCAAAAGAGGACATTTATGTGGCCAACAAACATGAAAAAAAGCTCATCATCACTGGTCATTAGAGAAATGCAAATGAAAATCACAGTGAGATGCTATCTCACGCCAGTTAGAATGGCAAGTATTAAGTCAGGAAACAACAGATGCTGGAGAGGATGTGGAGAAATAGGAACACTTTTACACTGTGAACAATGTTCACAGCATCTTCACCAGGAGTAGATTCTGTCTCAAGGAACGACTTTCTTTGCTCATCCATTCTAGTTTGATAATGAGATTGCAGTAATTCATTCACATCTTCAGGCTCTACTTCTAATTCTAGTTCTCTTGCTATTTTCACCAAATCTGCAGTCACTTCCTTCACTGAAGTCTTGAAGCCCTCAAAGTCATCCATGGGGGTTGGAATGTGCTTCTTTCAAACTTCTGTTAGTGTCCGCATTTTGACCTCCTCTTATGAATCATGAATGTTCTTAATGGCATTTAGAAAGGTGAATTCTTTCCAGGTTTTCAATGTACTTTGCCCAGCTCCATCAGAGGAATCACTATCTATGTCAGCTATGGACTTATGAAATGTATTTCTTAAATAGTAGGATGTAGAAGTCAAAATTACTCCTTGATCCATGGGCTTCAGAATGGATGCTGTGTTAGCAGGTATGAAAACAACATTCATCTCTTTGGACATTTCCATTCGAACTCTTGGATGACCAGGTGCATTGTGAATGAGAAGTGATATTTTGAAAGAAATATTTTTTTCTGACTGGTAAGTCACAACAGTGGGCCTAAAATATATAGTAAATCGTGTTGTAAATGAATGTGCTATCATCGAGGCTTTGCTGTTCCATTTATAGAGCAGAGGAGATGTAGTGTAATTCTATTTTTTAAATTATTATTATACTTTAAGTTCTGGGATACATGTGTAGAACATGCAGGTTTGTTACATAGGTATACACGTGCCATGGTGGTTTGCTGCACCCATCAACCCCATCAACCCGTCATCTACATTAGGTATTTCTCCTATGCTCTCCTTCCCCTAGCCCCCATCCCTTGAAAGGCCCCGGTGTGTGATGTCCCCCTTCCTGTGTCCATGTGTTCTCATTGTTCGACTCTGACTTATGAGTGAAAACATGCAGCATTGGTTTTTTGTCCTTGCGATAGTTTGCTGAGAGTGATGGTTTCCAGCTTCATCCATGTCCCTGCAAAGGACATGAACTCATCCTTTTTTATGGCTGCATAGTATTACGTGGTATATATGTGCCATATTTTCTTTATCCAGTCTATCATTGATGGACATATGGGTTGGTTCCAAGTCTTTGCTATTGTGAATAGTGCCGCAGTAAACATACGTGTGCATGTGTCTTTATAGTAGAATGATTTATAATCCTTTGGGTATATACCCAGTAATGGGAGGGCTGGGTCAAATGTTATTTCTGGTTCTAGATCCTTGAGGAATCACCACACTGTCTTCCACAATGGTTGAACTAGTAGTTTACAGTCCTACCAACAGTGTAAAAATGTTCCTGTTTCTCCACATCCTCTCCAGCACCTGTTGTTTCCTGACTTTTTAATGATCACCATTCTAACTAGTGTGAGATGGTATCTCATTGTGGTTTTGATTTGCATTTCTCTGATGGCCAGTGATGATGATCATTTTTTCATGTGTCTGTTGGCTACATAAATGTCTTCTTTTGAGAAGTATCTGTTCGTATCCTTCACCCACTTTTTGATGGAGTTGTTTTTTTCTTGTAAATTTGTTTAAGTTCTTTGTAGATTCTGGATATTAGCCCTCTGTCAGATGAGTAGATTGCAAAAATTTTCTCCCATTCTGTAGGTTGCCTGTTCACTCTGATGGTAGTTTCTTTTGCTGTGCAGAAGCTCTTTAGTTTAATTAGATCCTATTTGTCAATTTTGGCTTTTGTTGCCATAGATTTTGGTGTTTTAGACATGAAGTCCTTGCCCATGCCTATGTCCTGAATGGTATTGCCTAGGTTTTCTTCTAGGGTTTTTATGGTTTTAGGTCTAACATTTAAGTCTTTAATCCATCTTGAATTAATTTTTGTATAAAGTGTAATGCGTTGATTTTTTAGACATAATGCTATTGCACACTTAATAGACTACAGTATAGTGTAACGATAACTTTTATATGCACTGGAAAATTAAAAACATATGACTTTCTTTATTGAGATATATGCTTTATTGCGGTAGTCTGAAACCAAACCCGCTATATCTCTGAGTAATGCCTGTGTTATTAGAGTTCATGAACTAGGCTGCAGTTGGGAAATTGTAGCTATTCTCTGTAGCAGGGTATGCATGACACATTTTCAGTTGGATAACATTCTGTGTGATGATTGATAATGGAATAGGAACCAACAAGAGCAGAATAGCATGTACTGCAGGGGTTTGCAGATAGTTGATTCAATTTTGATATCCAGCTAATCAATTTGCCAGATGCTGGTAGATGCTGTCTCATTTGATTAGCTGTAAGACTTGAATCTGCTGCACATTACTATATAGATTTTGAACAGTTTTATTGGTAATATTTCAAAGTTCTAATTGACTTACAAGGTATGTTGAGGAAATATAGAATTGCTAACAGGCCCTGAAACACAGGCTACCAGAATTGAAGTGTTAGTCTATAGAACTTCTTGGATCCATCAATTCAGTATCTCAAGATTAGCTGAAGGAGGAACAAGTCAGGCCAGATAAAATACAAAAAAAAAAAAAAAAAAATTCTAAGTCCTGAACATTCACTAGAGAAAGAGATGTTTCTTTTGTTAGATGTTGGAGAAAGACAAGGAGAATGCTATGTAACTGCTAAGTGCTGGGAAACTAAGTAGAACTACCAGCTTATAGGAATGATATTATAACTGGAAATACAATAGTTCATAGCTAAATAAATTAGGTATCCAGTAAGATGACCATATACAGTAACAGGACTATATATAGTGAAATGTCTTGAACAAAGGAATTAAATGGTGAACCAAAAGGGAATCTTATTGTTAATATAATGTAAGAGAAAGAATATGTTGTGATTCCAGGTTCACTTTATTATAAAGTCAATAATGTAAGTACATAGATTGTAATAATAGCAAACTTTGCATTTGCTTCAAACTCAAAGGGCAGTGGATTAAAATATCTTATTTCCTCCATCCTTCCTCCTGTAAAGATAAAAATCTCTTGAGAAAACCACATTATTTTTTCATAATTGTTTAACTCAAGAACATACACAAAAGCACCAAGCTTCTTATATAAATCAAAGGAGTGTCCATCATAAAAACATTTTAAGAATTTTTTAATTTTGTAAAATATTGAATCCCAAATGATAGCCTATTAGAAGTAAATTTAGAAGGGTTTTGATAGATATAACATTTCTTGAAGCAAATGTAGTTGCCACCTCTGTGCTCTCATCATCTGTCCATTCCTCTGCTATACCACTTAGCACCTTGCAGTAATTTTTTTCTCCTTCGGAAGGTCGAAACCTCAAGTGGGGCCAGTGTCTGTATTCCCAGAACCTGCTTAGTGCATGGTACATGACAGCTCTTCAAAAAGTGAGGAGAAGATGGGAGTGAGACTGTTAAAATTATGAGTTTTAAACATATCAGGTTAGATTAGAGCTAAATTTTAAACATGCAAAGTTAACACAAAAAGTAATGATAAAGTGAAGAAATAGTTATTTAATTGCAAAATTATACTCCAGCCGTGGCCTATGTGAAAGTGTTTTAGAAACCCCTGAAATGTTAAAAGCATAGAGCTTGGAGGAATATCAGAAGTCACCTACAACCTAGTAATATTTCTCAATGAAATAATCTGTATAGTCTGATACAAATTGATATATATATTTGTGGAGGCTGGAGGAGGGAGAAGAGCACAAGAACTTGTGAACAGCATCTGTTTCTAGTGTCTGAGAAACTAAGTCTTTATGAATATTTCTGCAGATTTTTTTTTGTGGCTGCCTTCACAGAACTAAAGGTGTTAAAGATAAAATAGGGTGTTTAGTTTGACCCCTTGAATACCAGTCAGTTGACTTTTGTATAGAGAATTTCCTTTAGCTGACAAAAACAAGTATTCATAATGGTTTGTATTTATTTCTGTTATCTACTTCCATTTGGGCCATTTTAATCCTTCTGAAAGGCGTATCAATACCTGGAAAAATAAGAAAGAGATAAATAATTAGGCTTTGCTTTTTGTTACTTTTTTTCCAGTTAAAAATGTCATTTTTAAGAAAGAAATATAATACATGTTTAGCATTTTATAATACTTAGAAAATAGTTTGAGAAAAAGAGTAAAATGAAAAATACTGAAATCTTACTAACCTATATAACTGTTGCTTACTTAGGTGTATGTGCTTCTGGGCCATTTCTATGCATGTTCACTCACTCAAATTAAAATGAAATCATGGTTGGTAGGTACACAATCTCAGAGAAAATACAGGGAGTTAAAAAATGTCATTAAATAATTAAACCCAGTTTTATTTTCCATTCATAGCAGCAAAACACAACTAAATGTTGAAAGGACAATTTTAAAAGCAAATAAGACAAAGATCATGAAACATGATATGCATTTGTTGATTTATTTATTCCTGAAACCCACCTACTGTTAAACATTCCAAATTCCAGTTCATGGAGCACTTATTTTCTTTTACAGTTTTAAAGTTTCTCTTGTTCTGTAAGCAGTCTTTGAATAGTTGAGGTTAAATAAGTGTTCTGATTGTTTTGGAGAAAAGTTCAAAATGTGTAATGAAAAATAATAGTCAAATCCATAACAGTCTACAGAGAAATGGCTACACTTCTGTTTAAAAACAGTAATTAGTACTGAGGAATGTACATCACTAAAAGGGTGGAGTGTAACCAGGTCCTCTCCCTTGATGATATCCTTTGGTACTCACTACTGTCAAGGTCTGCAGGGAGAGGACACCAATTATTATTGAGCTGTTCTTCATTTAGTGTGCCTAAATGAAATAGTACATGAATATAAAGATCAAAGACCTAATATTGTTTATATGCATCATCTCAGACTCATAGTTGGTGAAACCAAGGCTGGTAACTTGAAAAAATGGTTGTCTTTTTGTGTATATTGTCTATTGTTTTATAAATTATTTTTTTCCAATGAATAATATATTATGAGCAGTTTTCCATTGTGATAATTACATTTCTATACATAATTTTAGTGGATAAATTCTCTTTCATTAAATGAATATACTGTACTTTAAACAACTGTTGTTGTGCAATTACACTGTTATGTCTTTTTCAACATTTAAATAGTGCTTCAGTACACACCTAGCTACCCTTAACATTCCTTGGGAAATAATATCTTGAGGTACAGTGGGTCAGTTAAACAGGCAAAAAAAAAAAAAAGGCACTTTCTAATTTGCATTTTTATTACTAATTACTTTAATTTTTAATGAGGTTATATTTTTGTTGGACACATAGTTCTTTTGTGAATATTCTTTAATGGTTCTTTGCCCATGTTTCTGTTCGATTATTAATCTTTAGTGGATTTCATGAGAACTCTGCATAGTAAGAATAATTACCCCTTTCATTACAATTTTTTCTTTTTTTTTTTTTGGTGAATGGCTTTATTGAGGTATAATTGACATATTATAAACTGAACATATTTAAATGTACTATCTGATGTTCAGACATTTATACACCTGGGAGACCATTGCCTCAATCAAGATAATGAACATATTCGTCATCCCAAGAAATTACTTTGTGCCCTTTTGCGTTCTGTTCCTTCCTCACCCTTAGCCCAGGCAACCACTATAAATTAGTTTGCGTTTTCCAGAATTGTGTGTAAGTGAAACTGTATATATCATGTACTCTTTTTTTCATCTGGCTCCTTTCACTTATAAGTACTTTGATAAATCTGTGTTTCCGCATTTATCAGTAATTTATTCTTTATATTGTTGGGTGTTGTTTAATTGTATGGCTGTGCCACACAATGTTTGTTTATCCATTCACCTGTTAATGGACATTGGGGTTGTATCCAGGTTTTAGGTATTACAAATAAAGCTTCTCCAAATATTCACATACAAGTCTTTGTATGGTCATATGCTTTCATTTCTCTTGGATAAATTTCTAGGAGTAGAAGGGCTGGATCATATTGCAGATGTATGTTTGGCTTCTTAAGAAGCTGCCAGACTATTTTCTGAAGTGGTTATGCCGTTTAACATTTGACATTCCCACCATTAGTGTATCAGTGTACTTGCCAACTTTGAAATGGCCAGTCTTTGAAGAATTTTTGGTTCTTAATTACTTGTATATAGACATATAGAGAATTTTTGTGTTTTGATCGCATCTCCTACAACATTGCTAAAGTCAATTCTAGTGCCTTGTTTTTTTAGATTCCATTTAGAATTTTTACACAGATGTGTAAAAAATTTTTACACAGATGTGGAGCCAGGACTTGAAAGAATTTTAGCCATTCTAATATACGTGTAGTGCTATTTTATTGTGGTTTTAATTTGCTTTTCCCTAATGACTAACGATGTTGAGCACCTTTTTTTGCATGCTTGTCATCCATATAGCTTCTTCAGTAAATTGTCTTTTCAAATCTTTTGTCTATTTTTTAAATTGTCCTATTTGTTTTCTGATTATTGAGTTTTGAGATTTATTTGTGTTTTCTGTGTACAAGTATTTATCAGTCAGATGATTTGCAGGTTGTTTCTCCCCAGTCTGGTTTGTTTTCTAATTGTCTTAACAATTTAAAAAACAGAAGTTTGAAATTTTGATGAAGTTCAAATTATCAGTTTGTTCTTTTATGCATTTTAGTGTTGTATCTAAGAAATCTTTGCCTAACCCAAGTTCACAAAAGTGTTCTCTGGTTTTTTCTAGAAGTCTTATAGATGTAGGTTTTACATTTAGATCTGTAGTTCATTTTGAGTTACTTTTGTACATGTTGTAAAGTATGGATCAAAGTTCATTTTTTTCACATATGAATATCCAACTATTCTAACACCATTTGTTGGCAAAACTGTCTTTTCTCCACTGAATGGCCTTTATACTTTGTCTATACACCCTGGGCACTTTGTACTATTCTGTTGATCTATTTATTTATCTTTATGCCAGTAGCAAACTGTGTGGATTACTGTAGCTTTATAAGATTTGAAGTCAGGTTTTCTGTTCTTTTTCAAAGTTGTTTTGGCTGTTCTAGGTAATATTCATTTCCATGTCGATCTTAGAATTTATTTTACAATTTCTCCGAAAATAACCTGCTGGAATTTTGAGTGGGACTGCATTGAATCTTCAGATCATTTGGGAAGAATTTACATCTTACCAGTATTGCGTATGCCACCCAGTGAATACAATGACAAATTGCTTTGTCAGTTTCTCTCAGCAGTATTTTTAGTTTTCAGTGTACAGGTCTTTCACATTTTTCATCCTTTTTTTTTCTCCAAAGTATATCATGTTTTTTATGCCATAGTAAATGGCATATATATTTTTTTATTTTCAATTTTTGGTTCTTAATTGTATATAGACATATAGAGAATTTTTGTGTTTTGATCTCATCTCCTACAACATTGCTAAAGTCAATTCTAGTGCCTTGTTTTTTTAGATTCCATTTAGAATTTTTACACAGCTGTGGAGCCAGGACTTCAAAGTGAGAACCTCCTTAAATTTTGCTGCCTGTGTGCTTCACTTGCCTTACTCCACTTTAGCTCTAGCTAGACAATCATGTCTGCAAAGAAAGACTTTTTTTTTTTTTCTTTTATACAGTTTGTCCTTTTCTTGGTAGTTTCAAGCAGCAGAGTAAATCTAGTCCCTACTCCATTTTGGTCAAAAATAGAAGAATGCTATTACGTCATTTCCTTTTCAATTTTTATTGTAGTAGTTTATTTATATATTTAAGTCTTAAATATGATTTTAAAAATCACATTAGCTCTGTCGTCCAGTCTGCACTGGAATGCAGTGGCAGCCTTGACCTCCACTCTCAAGCAATCCTCCCACCTCAGCCTCCTCAGTAGCTGGAAACTACAGGCACATGGTACCCTGCCTGATTAATTTTTCAATATTTTGTAGAAACAGGGTCTCGCTGTCTTGCCAGGGCTGGTCTCAAACTCCTAGGCTCAAATGATCCTCCCACCTCAGCCTCCCAGAGTGCCAGGATTAAGGCTTGAGACACCGTGCCTGGCCAGTTTTTTTTTATTTTAATGAAGACTCTTTAAATGTTCATGTTACAAAATCTGTTCATTGGTCCATAAGAATGTTGACAATTATTAACCTTTTCTGACTCATGTAATCCTTCGATAGATAACCTGATAAAAATTATGAATCAGCTTTCCAGCAACACTTATATAAACACACGCACATTTCCATAGTAATTTCAGTAGTCCATAGACTCACTGAACGTTCATCCATTGATTCCATATTATCATTCCCTGTTTTGAGATTTCTTTCTCTCATGTCATGTTTAGGAAGGCTTTCCATTTAAAGATTATATAACTAAGGAAATACTTTTTTAAATGTTGAGTTTATATATTTTTTCTCCTTTTTATATATAGACATTTAAAATTTTTCAAGTTCATATGTTTTCAATTATCAAATGAGGTAATGTATGTGATAGCACCCCAAAAAATACAAAGTGCAGCACAGATGCTACCATGCTCGTTATCATCGTCATCATCATCAGTCATCATCAAAACATTCACCCTTTGAGCCATCTTCCTCACTCTAGAGAATTAACTCCAAAATATGAATTATGTTAAGAAACAAAGTCAGCTATGAAAGTAATTATTCTTGCGTGATCTATAAGGGAGAACAGATAACACTATAGAGTTATCTCTTGTTATCCATAGAGGACTGGCAGTTCCAGAACCCCTGGGGATACCAAAATCTATGGATGTTAAAGTCACTTATGTAAAATGGCATAGTTCTTGCATATAAGCTGTGGGCATCTTCTCATATACTTGGAATTATCTATGGATTACTTATAATACCTAATATAGTATAAATGCTATGTAAATAGTTATACTGTATTATTGTATTGTTATTTTTTTCTGAATATTTTTGATCCATAGTTGGTTGAATTTATGGATAGGGAACCCACAGATACAAAGGACCAACTGTATTCAGTACAAGAGAATGTGTAAGGCCGGGCGCGGTGGCTCAAGCCTGTAATCCCAGCACTTTGGGAGGCCGAGACGGGCGGATCACGAGGTCAGGAGATCGAGACCATCCTGGCTAACACAGTGAAACCCCGTCTCTATTAAGAAATACAAAAAACTAGCCGGGCGAGGTGACGGGCGCCTGTAGTCCCATTGGGAGGCTGAGGCCGGAGAATGGCGTGAACCCGAGAGGCGGAGCTTGCAGTGAGCTGAGATCCGGCCACTGCACTCCAGCCTGGGCGACAGAGCGAGACTCCGTCTCCAAAAAAAAAAAAAAGAGAATGTGTAAAAAAAAAAATTACGAAGCTTCATTAAATGAGATACTGTAAAACATTTAATAATGATAATTACGCCATTGTAGAAATATGAGAAATACTTGCATTTAAATTGAGAAATGTTAAATTGTATTTACATTATGGTATCTTACATAGAATGTGTGTAAAAATTAAGAAGGGTACAGAAATACGAAAATAGTTGTTTTAGAGTCGCTTGTGAATAAGTATTATTTTAGTATTTCCCTTAATTCTGTTATGCCTTTGATTTTTTAATATTATTTTTCTGTATACATGTATTTAAAGTTAGTCTCCCATCCCAATTTACATGGCCTTCACAGCTCGATTATAATGCTGCCTGACATGAAATTCTGTTTCCTTCCTTATGATTTTATAGCAGCAAATAATTTCAAATTTTGCTAGTCATAGTGTCTTATTATTATGCCGTTTTTAAGACGTGTTAATGCAGTTTCTGATTATATGTTGAATGCTACAGTTTTGGGGCTTAATTATGCTTTTACTATGATGATTTAACTAATTATGGATTCATTTCTTCAGTTGCCCAGCAGGAGGCTGAAATGTTCAAATGCTACAATGGAACATTTCCATTACCTGGAATACACCAAAGTCAAGATGCCCTGTGTACATGTCCAAAACTACCCCATCAAGGCTCTTTTCAGATTGATGAATTTGTCCACACTGAAAATTCTTCAACAAAGATGCATCTAGTGAAACAGAGACTTGAAACTGTCACAGTATGTTTATTTTATGCAGTTGAAACTTTAAAACTGTTTCTATCCTGTTTTACATTGCCATGCCAATAAATACTCATTTAATGAAGTAAGTGAATTACTTAAAATTAGACCTTCTTATACTTTTGTGGTTCCTATCAGTTACTTATTCCTAAACCCTTAATTGCAACAGACAAACTGAATTTAGGATAATCTGTCATGCTGTTCTGACTTGATATCTCTGTAAAGACTAGCCCAGGACCTAGTGATAATGGAGGGCTCTGAACCAGATGACCACTAGGACTTAGCATACGGGTATGACTCCATCTCCTAGGAAAAAAGAGAAACCGTGACTTTCTCAGCCCAGCATGGTGGCGCACACCTGTAATCTCAGCCACTCAGGTGGCTGAGGCACAAGAATCGCTTGAACCCGGGAGGCAGAGTTGCAGTGAGGCGAGATCGTGCCACTGCACTCCAGCCTGGGTGACAAAGTGAGACTGTGTCCCCCCCTTCCCCAAAAAAGGAAAGTAAGTCAAAGCATATCTTAAAATGCTTTGCTGTAAGAAACAGAATATTTAGAGTGTGTTCTCAATAAAATAGAAGAAAATAGAATTTCTATTAATGAAGAGATGAAAAGAGAGTCCCAAGATTTTAATTTTAAAAAGAAATCTAAGATAAAATGAATTTAAAGAAAATCAAAAGGTAAGCTTCAGTTAATTCCACATTGCAAAAGAGAAAGTTGACACTTTAAAATATCAGATCAATAGTGTAGCATAGAGAACTAATTTCAGAAGCATACAACAATACAGAAAAAAGAGATAGGTGAAAACTATGGTTAAGAGTGTAGCTCTAGGGTCCAGCTGCTTAGGCATAGGAATAGCATAGGCTCCAACCTGTGCCAGCTTTGTGACTGGATAAGTTGAAGTAAACCTAGTTTTCCTCATCTATAAAATGAGGTGGTTTTAATTTAGAGACAGGGTCTCACTTTGTGGCCCAGGCTGGAATGCAGTGGTGTGATCATTGCTCACTGCAGTCTCGAACTCCTGGGCTCAAGCAATTCTCCTGCCTCTGACTCTTGAGTAGCTGGGACTGTAGGCATACACCACCAGGCCTAGCTAATTTAAAAAAAATTTTTTTATAGAGACAGGGTCTTGGTATGTTGCCCAGGTTGGTCTCCAACTCCTAGCCTCAAGCAGTCAGCAGTCCTCTTGCCTCAGCCTCCCAGAGTATTGGGATTTCAGGCGTGAGCCATTATGGGGATTGTAGTATTTCTTACCTTATGGGATTTTTAAGATTCAGTGAGACCCTAAAAGTAAACCTCTTAACAGGGTGTCTGATACATAGTGCCACTGATAAATGTTAGTTATTTTTGTTGGTAATGAGAGAAGAGATGAATATGAGATAGATTGTGCACATGGTTGATCAGTGTTGTTAAAGAAGAGACCAGCATGTGTGAAAAGAGATAACAAAGATCAAATACAAAAGGCCTTCCTGTGCTAAAGTCCCAAATCTGTAAAATGAAAGTATCTATTACCAGACCAATTAATGAAAAGATGCCAGTATCCTTAGAAATATCCTAGTGAAATAGTTTGATTTTTAAAGATGTCTTAAAGAAAAATCATAGATATGATGGGGGAAAAAAAAAGACTGGTTATCTACATAGGAATTAAGCTATCTTCGAACTTCTCTGTAAGAGCCAAAGTAATAATGAAGCTGAAATAATACCTGTAGTATAATTCAGATTCACTAAGATAGAAAGATAAATCGGTAGGGAAAGGAAGAATTGTTCCCTTGTATGGTGTTGGGAAACATTGTTAACTATGAGTTAACTGAAAAATACAGTCAGTTTACATCTGTATCTTAGGTCACTCACCTAAATCAAATTCTCATTTACCAAGGAGTTAAATATGAAAATCCAGATGTTTTTTAAAACTAGGGAAATACGCCAGCAAATATTTCTCAAATGAATGAAAACATACTAATTTTAAAAGCAATGGAAAATCCTCTCCTAAAATACTAATAGACTATTGACATATAATTTTAAATTTCTCTGTTTAAAAATATAAGGTCGTGTATGTATGTGTGTATATGCAAAACATACAAACACACACATATATGTGCAATAAACACCAGCCAGGGGAAATGTTTACATAAAATGTATTAAAGAAGCATGTTAAAATGCAAAAAACTAAACAGTAAAGAAAAAATAGTAAATCTTTTCTTTGTTAAAGAAATGGGTAAAAGAAATAAACTGTTCTTCTAAAAGAAGGAGAGAAGTGTTTCATAAGCGTATTTAAAAGTTTTATCTCACTACTAATAAGAAAAGTACCACAGAAACCAGGTATTGCCCATAAAATTGGAAAATAGATCACGAAAATGAAGAGAAGGAAGATGCTTTGTTAAAGGTAGTGTAGCATTCTGTTAGCGAAAATTCCTAGAAAATTTTTCTCAAAGATAAATGGTCAAATGTAATAAGAAGCCTAAGCATCCTGAAAAAATCTTTGACCATACTTTTAGTAGAATTAAGTGGAAGTCCTTTTATTAGAATTACTTTGAGCTCCTTGAAGACAGGGGCTGTGCGCCTTGTTCATTGTTTTATTCTGACTTTCTTTAATAAATATTATCCCTTTTCTTGCTCCCTTGATAGAGATCTCGATTAGTTTTAAACTATACAAGGAACTACACTGAGACAGCTTTAGTTCTGAGTATGCTCTCTTCCTCTCTCCTTTTCTTCATAAAGTTAGAGACTTGAAGGTATACCAGGATGCAGATTACACTCCATCTCTGGGTTTAGATTTGACCTAAACCCAGAATATATGTAGGAATATAGAAAAATATATATATTTCTTAGTTAAATTTTAGCATATATAACTATAAATAAATTTATTTCAATATTATAGTTCTTTGTATTTTAACATTTTTAATGTAATCAAATAATGCACGGTGTTCTAGATTTTAAAAGGAAGTCTGAATAGATACATTGAGCTTTAAAGATGAAGAGAAACACGTTTCTTCACCAGGGGAAAAAAAAATGTGTTCCTTGTGTAAAAACTTGCATGGCAAAGTAACTTCATCTACAGACATAAAAACAGCTCACCAACATATTTATAAAAACAAGTTTCCTACAGTCTGTTGGTCTTTATACTGTAAAACTTAACATCCTGGAACCATCTAAGTCTTGTAGCTTTTTTCTAATTTCATTTTATATACCTGTCATCCTCAGATAAATGAAAGGATGTAAGAACTAAAGAAAGTAGATGTAAAGGAAAAATAAAATTAGGAAAATGATTTTTAAGAAATGAAATCAAAGGCAAGGGAGAAGCAAATTGATAATTTATTATAAAAGAAAAAATTTACTTCAAATTATTACTTTATTTAGCTTTTATGATATCTTTTCTCTTTAAAATTATTTAGAGAATATGTCTGCTTTGGTATTGAGGTAGATAGAAGCTGCCTTTGGAAATGAAAGCTTTTGCTTTGGTTTCTAAAAACCATTATTTTTCCTTTATTGAGAGAATTCACTGAATTTATTTTTCTGTTGCTATCTGCAATGTATTTTCTTTCAGAGTGTACATAGTATGTATGGGAATACAAACAAAATGTCGTCTTTATTCCCATGGCAGCCTCATTCTATATTTTGCAAACATTTAGGTTGACTGAATTCCCACCTTTTGTCATTATGCCTTTTCTCTTGTTTTTTGCAATTTCAGTAGAACTCAAATTCCTTTTTTTATTTATTTGCTATTACAATAGAAATGTTTTTCTAATAAATTATGGTACAGTATTAGGGTATAATTTTTGGGGGGTATGTGTGAGTGAATTGCATAATAAATTCAGTTCAGCAGATATATAATAGTTGTTTAGGCATTAATGAGTAAAAGATACAAAAAATAGATAATTTTCAGTTATTGGGAGCATTACCATTTAGTCATAATATAAATCACTTAATTATTTCATAATTAGCATACTTGACTGCATTTTGCTGCCCCAGCAATACCTAGCAGGATTCTGCAACCCAGGTAAGACTTCACGGGTGGACAGTATCTCGAGAGCACTGGTAAATCTCGTTCTAAGTTTTCAGATCCAGAAATTTGATTTTATCAGTACATCCAGTATTGCTCAGAATCTGAAGTATCTATTAAGATTAATCAATCCTACAAAAAGTTGATTAATAAGTGAGAATCCATGAAAATACACCTTATAATATAATAAAAGGTAGACCATTCTGGCAGCCTGAACACTCAAGATCTCTTCCTATCTAAATTTAACCTGAAGCCCAGGCTAATGATCACAGAGTTGATTGCTAAGTAGAGCCATAGGAGTATGGATTGAATGGTTTGAAAATGTTTCATGCCAATTTTGACAGAAGATTAATTTTCTCTACCCCACAGGAGATACCACCTTATATATTGATTAATGATAACTAACATCTGTTTAATTACTAGTAATAATTGATATATTTCTGGCACTGTGCTAAATGCTTTACATTTTATTGTGTTTAATTCTCAAACCGTCCTATGGGGATGAGTATTATTCCCATTTTCCAGAAGAGGAATTTGAGGCTTGCAGAGATCAAGCCACATAACCAGGATCACACAAGTAGTAAGCACTGTAGCTGGGATTCAGCCCAGGTAGTTGGACTCCCATGTCCACAGTCAGTTGAACTGTCTCCTTTTAGTGACTGAATTACTGATATGCTTTAGACACAGTATCTGGCTCTCAGAAATTTCTAGATAAAAAAATTAATAGATATTCCAGATTTTGAGCAACTGTGGATGCACTGATAAAATCAAATTTCTGGATCTAAAAACTTAGAATGTGATACACTGAGGTTCTCAAGGTACAGTCCACCTGTGAGGTCTTACTTAGGTTGCAGAATGCTTTTAGGTATTGCTGTGGCAGCAACATGCAGTCAAGTATGCTGATAAATAATTAAATGATTTATATTATGACTAAGTGGTAATGCTCCCAATAACTGAGAATTATCTATTTTTTTTCAGTTCTCTTTTTTCCTAAACTCCGTGTTGATTATGACCATTTTTCACTAGCTCTGTACTAGGCTGATGATACATGCTGGCTAACTCCTAATTGGACCTGAGTGTTTTTTTTTTTTTTTTTTGAGACGGAATCTCATGCTGACACCCAGGCTGGAGTGCAGTGGCGCAATCTTGGCTCACTACATCCTCCACCTCCCGGGTTCAAGCGATTCTTCTGCCTCAGTAGCTGGGACTACAGGTGCGTGCCACCACGCACAGCTAATTTTTGTATTTTTAGTAGAGTCAGGGTTTCACCACGTTGGCCCAGGATGGTCCCGGTCTCTTGACCTCGTGATCCTCCTGCCTCGGCCTCCCAAAGTGCTGGGATTACAAGGCGGGAGCCACCACACCCGGCTGGACTTGAGTATTTTTAGTGTCTCCTTAGCAGCAAATTTTCAAATTGTCCATAATACGTTGACTTTTACTAGTTTCTCTTTCAAAATGATCTTTTCTTAGCCCTCGTACCATGAATTGTACAGTTCCTTTCTGTAGCTCCTTCAATACTAGTCATATATTTTATCATTTAGTAGTGTTTACTATTTAATATTAGATTTCATCTGATACAAATAATATGGGAATGATATTTATGGCTATTATTATTTATAGAGATAATTATATATTGCAGTTAACTCACCATGTGTCTTTTACACCTGTTAGTGTTCTAGTATAGAATTTTATTATTCTTTTGATTGAAGAGCAAGTTTTTCTTGAGACAGATAACCTGTGAGCCCTCAGGAGTTTCACAGTGCCATTTGTTTGGGCAAGTTAGATTTACCTTGAACATGTCATTAAGTCTCTTTTATTGGAAACAGAGACAATGGCAGGATAATGGATAAAGAAACTTCCAAATGCTGATTTAGGTTATTAGAAGATTAACATCTGAGTGTTTTGAAAACAGTCAATACTTTATTTAGTGAAATTATGAATACTTCCTTATTTTATTGTATTTCTTTTAGGAGGTGATACGATCCTGTGCTGCAAAAGTAAGTAGTTTTTATTACCAAGAACATAACTTTAAAGGCATAGTGATGCTCCAAAGAACTGGAATGCACCATTCATAGAGTTTGGAACCTTTATAAAAGTTAATCTGATGTGTACTTTCGTTATTGGAGCTCAGGTTTATCAAAGAATTACAATGCTGGAACCTGATAATTCAGTAAGGGTGATCATTTAGCAAGTAGCTTCACATTTTTAAAGATTTAAGAATACTAAGTGATTGAGATACTTTCAGTAAGGGATCAACAAGGTCATGCCATTTTCTGAGAAAAATTTTATATGATGTTTAATTTGTATAAGACACCAGTCAATATAGTTCCAGTAGGTATATGCTGAGTAAAGTGTATAAGCATTGAAATGCATGTAAGGTGTACATAAATGATTTATTGTACTGATAATGCTCTTTTTCATTTATAAGTCTTTCACGTTTCTTTTCTCATTTAACTATACTGTATAATAATCCTGAGAGATGGATTAGATATAATTGTTATTCCAATTTTAGAAAGGAGGAAACTGAGGTTTATTCAGGTTGAGTGATTTGCCCAAGGTCCCAAGTTAGTCTAAAAATAGTAGTGTACAAAAAGACTCTCGATTAGTAAATAGTTTCAACTAGATTGTATCTTAGATGCTTTCAACATAGCAGCTGTCCTCCTTTTACAAGCAAGGGTATTTTATGTATAACTTTTAACTTAGGTGTTGGGAAAATAAATTAAGGAGTTGGAATGGCAACATGTGTTCATCCCTGCCTCTTCTTCTGTCCACTCCCAAAATTCAGTTGAGTAATTAGACATCTATTCATTTAACAAATATAATTATATATCACAAAGAAAAGGTAAAACATCCAGAATGAAAGAATTAGAATGGTGTTAGTATATTTAGAGACTGTTTCATATAATGTCAGTGCAATGGAAATTTTTTTTTATTCAGTGGGCACCTACTACCATTTGGTAGTAGGCACTTGGAATGCAATAGGCTATTGTCTCTTTCCTCATGGGGCATCTTAGGGAGGGAAGAACGTGTCAGAAAATACAAGACTTACCCCATCACTGAGCTGTCCAGCATCAGTGACAGAACCCATCACTTTTATACCTAATTATCACAAGTCAACAGGATATGGAATATAGATGAGGGGAAGGAAGACGAGGGGGAAAAAGAGAACAAGCTATATTCTGACTTGGGCTGCAGATGTTCAGGAAACGTTCCTGATAGCAATGATTGGTGTAATGATTGTAGCTCCAAGATTACTAAACCTTCTGAAGCATGCATTGTATATAAAATTGGAGGCAAAAATACAATTTATTTTCTGACTAGCAATTCAAAGCTATTTATCTTTATTTAACAAATGTACTGCATACTCTTCTTTTGGAATGCTGTCTGAATGTCCAAAGAATAAAATGTCCTGCACAGCTTGAGCAAGTCTTCATGGAGAACAGCCTCTACTAATCTGGAAACTCCCCAAGGGTGAAGGGTCATGCCATTCATCTTCATATCCCTAGTATTTAATAAAGGTAGAATAAATACTCATTGAAAAAATGATTAATTTGGAAATGAATCAGTGTCTGGAAAAATTAACCTTACTAGTATCTTCAGTTATTCTTTTTTATAATAGTTTTATTGAGCTGTAATTTACATACTGTAATGTTCACTGTTTTAAAATACACAGTTCACTGGTTTTTACCATATTCACAAAGTTTTGCAACCATCCCTGCTATCTGATTTTAGAGTTTTTCGTCACTCCTGAATGAAGTCTCATATCTCTTAGCATTCATTCCCAATTCCTACCCATACAGACTCCAAATACAAACTCTTGGAACATACCCCAAATTCCTGGCATCCATTAACACACTTTATAGATTTGGCTAATCTGGACATTTCATATAAATGGAGTCAGATGATATGTAGTCATTTATAACTGACTTCTTTTACTCAAAATAACGTTTTCAGGATTCCTCTATTTGTCACATGTATCAGTGAACAACTCAGGGGTTAGGGGGACCAACCCCCTGTGCAGTCAAAAATTAGTGTATAACTTTTGACTCCCCCAAAAAATAAGTACTCATAGCCTGCTGTTGACTGGAAGCCTTACTGGTAATGTAAACAGTTCATTAACACATATTTTATGTGTTATGTGTATTATATACTGTATTCTTAAGCCAGAGAACAGAAAATGTTATTAAGAAAATTAAAAGGAAGAGGAAATACATTTACTATTGATTAAGCAAAGTGAATCATCATAGAGGTGTTCCTTTGTCTTCACACTGAAGAGCCTGCGGACGGAAAGGAGGGTTCGTCTTGCTATTTCACTGGGAGCAGAGGCAGAAGAGGTGGAGAAGTGGGGAGGGGAGGCAGGAGAGGCAGGCACACTTGGTGTAACTTACTGAAAAAATCCACCTAGAAGTGGACCTGCACAGTTCAAACCCATGTTGTTCAAGGGTCAGCTGCACTACTTTTTATTACCAAATAAGATTTCATTGTATGAGTAGGTTATGTATTGTTATATTTGATCAGTTTATGAACATTTGGGTTGTTTCTGCTTTTTAGCTATTAAGATAATACTCCTACGAACATTGCGTGTATAAGTTTTGGTGTGGATATACCTCATTTCTATGGGATATTTATCTAGGAGTGGAACTGTTGGGATATATGGTAACTATGTTTGACGCTTTAAAGAACTCCCAAAACGTTTTCCAGAGCATGTGAACCATTTTCGAATTCCACCAGCAGTGTACGAATGAGGTTCCAGTTTCTTCTCATCCTCACCAACACCTGTATTCTCTTCTTTATAGCCATCCTAGTGGGTGAAAAGTGGTTATATCACAGTGATTTTGATTTGCGTTTTCTTTATGACTAATGATGTTGAGCATTTTTTATGTGCCATTTGTACTTTTTTTTCTGGAGAAATGTCTTTAAATATTTCAGCTGGTTTTGAAATTGGGACTTTTTTGTCTTTTTATTGTTTACTTTTGAGTTCTTTATATATTCTAGATACAAGTGTCTTATGAGCTAGATGATTTGCAAATATATTATCCCATTTTGTGGATTGTCTTTTCACTTTCTTGATGGCGTCTTTTGAAACAAAAAGGTTTTTTTATGAGGTTCAGTTTATTGTTTCTTTTGTCACTTGTACTTTGTGTTGTATAAAAAACCATTTTCTAGCCTTGTGTCACAAAGATTTACTCCTATGTTTTCTTCTTAAGATTTTTATAGTTTTGAATCTTACATTCAGGTCTGTGATTATTTTGCATTGATTTTTGTATATGGTATGATGGACAGGTCCACTTTCATTCTATTGCATGAGGCTATCCAGTTGTCTCAGCACTACTTATTGAAAAGAGTGCTTTGCCCTTTGACTGGTGTTGGCACCCTTGTCAGAAGCCTTTAATCTTAACAACAGAGTATATTTATGCAGTTTCTCATCTATTAGATCTAGGATAATAAATTTTCACCGTGTGTCCGTTACATAAGTTTTTTCCCGTCTACAGTATTTTTATATTGTTGAAGGCGCATTTGTTTTTTCCATTAGCATTCCTTAAGCAAGTATTTATTGAGTACCTACCAAGTATTTTTCAAAGTGCTTGGAATATAATAATGAACAAGAACCTTTTATTGTAGAGAGACACATAATCTTAAAAGGAAACAAATAAGGTAATTTCAGATAATAAGTGATGTGAAGAAAATAACGTAGGTTCATGGAACAAAGAATGAGTGGGAGGGGAAGCTGCTCTCAAGAGGATGATCATAGAAGGCCTTGCTGAAACACTTGACAAGGAGCTAGGCATGTGCTGCAAAAATCCTCATCTAGGAAGAAAACTAGCATGCTCAAGGAGCAGAAAGAAGACCACTTTGCTTAAGTAGTGTAGTGAGCAAGCAAGGGGAAACAATTGTAAACCAAAAAGTTTCTGTGACAGGTCTCAATCAGTTTAGAAGTTTATTTTGCTGAGGTGAAGGACGAGACCCAGAAGAAAAAACACGAATCACAGACACAATCTGTGGTCTGCCTTTCTCCAAAGATGATTTTGGGGGCTTTGGTATTTAAAGGGAAAAAAACAGACTGGAGGAGAAAAGAAGTACGGTATGGTCACATTGCTGAATCCACAAGTTGCAAGAGAAAAGGCGCAGGTTGGGGGATAGTCAATTATGTATTCATCTTACACTCAGTAAATCGACACTTTTCAAAAGATAAGGTGAACATGGAAGCTACCTGTGGAGATAATTAACCTTTTATCTGTAGCTATCTGCTTATGAACAAAAAGAAAAGGAACTTCTTGCATGACTCAGCTTTCAGCTTAATTTTTTTCTTTTTGGCATTAGATTATAAATTACCTCAAGGAGGAATAACACACAGTCTCTTTTCTGTCTCTTTAAATTTTATATAATACTGCTTTCGCTTCTAATCTTTATATATCTGTCCCTCCACACACGTCTGTAAGCTTCTTGAAGCCAGGAAGCTCCATCTTTTTTTTTTTTTTTTTTGAAATATTAAATCACCTACCCTAGATGAATACAAATTCAGCCAAGTTGAAGTTTATTGAGTTATGTTTAGTGGAAGAATGCTGTAAAGGTAAAGTGGTAATGTATACTGTAGTCGAATCCACCTCGGAACATATTATTCACTGAAAACATTTTTTTAAAGGTTCAACGATAGAGAATCCAGAGAACATAATTTTTTAATTCTTCTGTTAAAAAAATATATTTGGATATTTTTGAGATTTGAGTAGAATAGTGTTTTTCAATTGTTTGGAAAGTTTTTTTTTTAAATAATTTTAAAATAAGTAATTATTTTTTCGTGGTGTTCTAAAACTGGATAACTGCAAATTTAGATGAGAGCTTATGAACACAAAAAGGAAACAACAGACACTGAGGTCTACTTGAGGGCGAAGGGTGGAAGGAGAGAGAGGAGCAGAAAAGATAACCATAAGGTACTGGACTTAATACCTGTGTGATGAAATAATCAATGAAACAAGTCCCTGTAACATGAACTTACCTATGTAACAAAGCTTTACATGCACCCTTGAACCTAAAAGAAAAGTTTTTAAAAAAAGATTTATTATTTTGGCACTATTTGGAAGACTGGCTTAGCTGGAGGAGTGGTACAAACTATACTAATCTATATGTGGAGCGTGGTGAGCAATCTAGTACGAGTCCCAGCCTTCTGGCCTTGGCAAGTAGGAGGAGAATGATGGCTTTCCCTAAGAAAGTAAACAGTGGGGCAAAGTTTAGTTTAGTTCTGAACTTAACGATCAGGAGATGTGTTTTAGATTTAGGAAACATCAACATTAGAAAGCAGATGAATTGATGGAAACAGATGTTTCTGCCCAGTGTAATTATGTGATATGAAGGAAGAGGACGAGCTCAGCGGATCTAACAAATAGCACTGATGAGGAATGGCTGGACATTGCAGGATAACCAGGAGAAGGTGGCTCCCCAGAAACAAAGATAGAAGGATAGAGGCCTAAGTCAATCTGCTGAATTTGATCATTTGAAGTCCAGGGTTACCATAAGTCCAGATTCTGTTTTATCAGGGAGACAAGGTTTGTTGTACCCGGTTTAAGACTGAAGGATTCAGATATTTGGATAGCAGTTGTATGCTGTTTTTCAAGGAGTTTAGCTTTTAAGGAAGTCATGGAATCAGAGGGCGAGTTTTAGTTGGTTTGTTTACTCTTTGTTTTTGTGCTAAAATAGAAGGGTCTATGCTTCTAGGCTGCGGGGAAATAGCCAGTAGGAATTTGAAAGTAGAAATTGTTTTTTGTTTTGCAGCAGGATCTACCCTGTCACCCAAGCTGAGTGCAGTGGCGTCATCACGGCTCAATGCAGCCTCGACCTTCTGGGCTTAAGCAGTTCTCCTGCCTCATCCTCCTGGGTAGCTGAGACCACAGGTGTACACTGCCACGCCCAGCTAATTTTTAATTGTTTTGTAGAGATGAGGTCTCACTGTATTGCCCAGGCTGGTCTTGGACTCAAGTGATCCTCCTGCCTCAGCCTCCCAAATTGCTGGGATTATAGGCATGAGTCATTGGGCCTGGCCTGAAAGTAGAATTTGGAAGAGCCTTAAGGATATCCCTAAGGGGACTGAGGGATGAATCTTGAACATAATGCTCCTCTTCCTCTATCCCTAGAAGTAAAGACAAGGATAGGTGCGAGAGGTCCGTTCTTTCATAAGTTTGGAAATGAGAAGTCAGGGGTTCAAGACCAAATTTTCTCTGTGAAGCGAGGCTGTGAACTAAGAGAGAAAAGGAGGTAAAGGTTTTGAGAAAACCAAGATGCACTGAGGTAAATTGCTTTACCCTAAGGAATATTGCTGGATAATTGGTTTGAGCCAGGACTAGATCTTAATTTTGAAATTGACATGAAGGTGTCATATTAGTGATCTATGAACCACCAGTCCTTGGTACCTATCAGAGGCTCAGAAATCTTAATTAAATATAGCCAAAACTTTATAGTGACTGATTCAAATTTGAATACTGGTTTTAGCTAATGTAGTAGTAATGAAGTGATTTGGGAGTAAGATTTTTCTGGTATCTTATTGCTGTAGAAATTTTTCTTAACAGTTACAGTGTTTTCTTCCAAATCCCTCATTTCTCTGTCCTGGCTTATAAAGAAAACAGCTGAGGACTGAGAGGTCATATTTGAATTGCTCTTTATAATACTGTAGGCTACTCATTGCTTAGACTTCACTAAGCTAGAAATCACAAGAGCATAAGCTACTCTTAAAATTTATAAGAATGTAAAACATACCTGACTTCAAATATCTTGAACCTTACTTTGGCTCAAGTTTTCTGTTTAACTTTTTCTTTGATACTGGTATTTTAATTTTTACAACAGATAAATGATTTGCAAAAAAAAAAAAAAGCTTCCTGGATATTATTGGTTTCTTTTTTCTAATGCCACTAGAACTGCCATCAGATTAAAATATTATCTACATTATTATTCAGATTAGTGGAAAAATATGACAGCTGTCTGGGAGAGAGAGATGAACTTGTGAACTTTTAAGTATACAGATGGCATTAACATTCTTTCTATTATAATTTAAAACCAACTTGAGGTATCATCACAGCTTGAAACTTCATAAACAATTCTTCAGGTGAATGTAGCATGTTATCTAAAATTAGCTTAAAAATTAGATCTGTAAGTATATATGGAAATGAGTACTATGTATCTCCCAAAGGTTTTAAATTTTAACTAATCACTAAAAGTGAAACTAATTGTCAGCTTGCTTAATATTGTGCATTCAATTTTATGTTCAGAGCAGCAAGCTTTTTAACATGAAAATTAACCCCCCCTCCCGTCGTCTAGAGAATTGGTATTTGCATGTTTTGCTTGTCTGTTTATACCCTAAAAGAGTAGGCAAAACAGTTTTATGATTAACTTGGCAGAAGTTCCAGGTGATTTTTTTCTTTATTATGAATTTCATTAAATTTTTATGCTTTTAGTTTTAAACTGACTTTGGCAGACTGTGGTTTTTGCATGAAGCAAACAGAAAAGTGTGTTGTGAAAAGAGGGTAGATTGGTGTAGGGTAGACTATCTTAACCAACCTTTCTGTTGTTGTAAAATTATTAAGCAATTCTTTTCCACAGCACATATTTCAAAAATAGATATTGCTTCACTCTATTTAATGGTTATTATTATTTTTCTTCCTCTAAATGAAGTAATAAACATGTACAAGCTAGCTTTGAAAATGGTTTGAGTTCTAATCTCTTTTTTTTTTTTGAGATGGAGTCTCGCTCTGTCGCCCAGGCTGGAGTGCAGTGGCCAGATCTCAGCTCACTGCAAGCTCTGCCTCCCAAGTTCCCGCCATTCTCCTGCCTCAGCCTCCCGAGTAGCTGGGACTACAGGCGCCCGCCACCTCGCCCGGCTAGTTTTTTGCATTTTTTTTTTTTTAAGTAGAGACGGGGTTTCACTGTGTTAGCCAGGATAGTCTCGATCTCCTGACCTCGTGATCCGCCCGTCTCGGCCTCCCAAAGTGCTGGGATTACAGGCTTGAGCCACCGCGCCCGGCCCTGGTTTGAGTTCTAATTTCAAAACAAAGTGCTAAAATAACAATAATAATTAACAGTTACCCCAAACCTTAGAAATCATCTGTTCTGTTAAGTTGCTACTCTCATCAATTTTATGGACATTTGAATAGTCTGTAAAAAAATATGTCAAGAAAGATCAGAATTATAAAAATGTTTAGGAAGAACATATAATTATAGGTTGTAGGTTTAAAAAAAAACAGCATTTTGTTTTGAAAGAATAGCAAGTCTTTCTGTTTGAACAGAGGCATTTGAGTATCCTATTTTAGCTTTCCTGGTATTTTTTGTTTTTAACACAAATTTATGAAGAGGAAGACTATAAATGGCTATTGTATGTGTGTGTGTATCTATATATATATGGATATATGTAGGTGTGTGTATGTGTGTGCAAAGACGTGTGTGTATATAGATACATCTTCATTTCCCCAGCATACACGTGTTTGTTTGCACCAGATTTTTAAATGCATTACTTGATATTTAAGATAAAAATTTTCAAGAAGTAAAACTGAGAAGTGATTCCAAAAAGAAGTGAATGAGATAGTTAAGTGATAAATATGTTCTTTTCCATTTGAAAGCACACAACTCTGAAAAATTGGCCACATCATCATAAATACCTAATTACCCTTACTTCTAGTGATGTTAATAATAACTGATATTACCCCTTGTTTGTATACTACTTTATGGTTTGCCCTTGCCAATATATTCTATTTAATCTATTTCTTATTCAATGTTCATTAGTGCTTTATGGTTAACATACAAATAGCACTTTATGATACCAGTTCATCATTATTGCTTTACTGGCACATTCCCGTTGAAGTATAGATATTATTTTTCTTATCTCCATTTAAAGATGGAAAGTGAAGCTCAAAGATATTAAATGAGTTTTTGTTTTTGGTATTGTATCACTATCACTGGTCAATTTTGATCTGTATTTAATGGATTTTGATAGAATTTTTAAAGCTGGGTGATATTTTAGGACGGATGGGGTATTTGGCCCCTCCAACTACTTTGGAAAATACTTTTTTTTTTAATGAGATGACATAGTAGTTTAGTTACTGAGAACTATATTAACATATGGTCTTAATTGACTTTTTCACCGAATTTGCTAACTCTTTGCTCTAAACCAAGATATACTGTTTATTATCACTGTTTAAAAGCAGAAAATAGAAAAAAAGTTTACAAACATGTAAATAATGAATCAGATAAAGGGCATGTAACCAGAGCCCAGTATTGTCTTATACAGAACATCAAAAGGAAAATTTTAAATACTTGCACAGTAGAACTTCTCTGTATGGTTTTCATTATTTAAACAAAAAAAAAAATGTGAAAGGGGCTCTTTTAATATAGTAATGTTTGTATGCCATAAATTATCATTTTGTTAATTTACAGATTACACTTTTGAAGTGAATTAGAAATCAGACTGTCAGTTTCTCCAAAATAGATCACATTTTATTGTGCTTTTTGAAAGTAATGAAAAAGATAAAATGATTGATTCGTTAATAATGAAAAAAAGATAGATTTTTTTTCTGAAATGAATTCTGATTTACAAGATGAATTTACTTATAAACATTTCAAGCTTTTTCAGTGAACTGTTTGTTTTCCTACAAGAGCTATAGTTAATATGTTGTGTTTATTATGCATTTCGTTTCTGTGAGGCTGGTAGTGTGCATTCAGATAATCATACTAGGTTTTGTATGTTATAGAACATTGTATTTACATACAGAAATTTTCCTTGTTATTTTAATGATATGTTTAAACAGTAAGAGTAAGATGTTTTGATGCAATGGAAACTATTTCACATGGCAAGTTAGGTTACAGCTGTGTTATCTGTGTCACCATGATGTATATAAACATGAGTAGTACAGGTGTTTTCTGTGTATCTCTGAAAAGGAAGTACCTGCTATTTCACTAAAATGCTAGAGAAATGTGAATGTGAAACATTTTTACTCTTCCTTAATTGAACCAGTCAAGGAGTCATTTTTATTTCTTGCATTTCTTTGCGTAAGAAATGCATAAGACCACTCTAAGTTATTAATAATGTTAGTTCCATGGTACACTTTAGTAAGGCTGATTTATTTTCATATAGCTATGTTCTAATTGCTATTATATTTTTTCCTTGATGAAAATGATTCTCTTTTGTAAACTTTACAAACTAACCATGTACGTGATTACCACTCCTTTTGACCTATCATGTGTCCTGGTTTGTATAATAAGCAAGTATTTCTCATCAAGTTTTTGCATCAGTAATCCAGGAAATTACACTGTAGTTTCTGATTTGTTTTCCTAATACAGGTCAACAAAGATCTCTCATTTACTTCACCACCAGCAGTCTCCTCACAACAGTCTAAGTTAAAGCAGTCAAACATGCTGACCGCTCAAGAGATTCTACATCAGTTTGGTTTCACTCAGACCGGTGAGCCCCTTTCTTACTTTGACAATTCTTTTAAATGTTCAGATAGATGCTCGTTTTGTTGATGAATATCACTTATTTCTTTAGAAATAAAGCTCATAATGGTCGGTTTTCACACTCGACAAATTCTATTCTAGCATCTTTTTTGACCTTAAAAGCACCAAGGTTATTTCAAAAGTAAGTTTGAATTTGGTAACGGTAGATACACTGAACCTATGTGCTGTTAACAGATAATAATTTAAAACCAGCAAAACACGTGAGTTTTAAACCTGTATGATGTTAAGTCTGATTCAGTTTCCCAGTTAAAGAACTCATCATAGATGGATAATCCCATGTTATAATTCATTTCAAGGAAAGCCAAGGTAAAGTACATTTTGGCAGAAATAGGATGTAACCTGTAGCGATGTCACATCCCATTAAATGGCAAATTAACAAAATATGCAAAAAAGCTTGTTAGAAAACTATACTGAATCACTGAAGTGAACTATACAATTGTTTTGACTAATGTTTTAAATGAGTTTCAATAAGGTTTTTAAAGGATATCAAAGGAAAAACATCTAAGTGAGAAATGTTTGTTTGTGGTATTGAAAGGTGACTTTTTCTTTTCATTAGCTGTATGTTTTTGACAGTATTTTTTCTACTGCTGAATTTTTAGAAAGGTAAGAAAGCTGAAAATAACAAAACAATTATCTTTTACAAAAATTATATGAAAAAAATTTGAGTATGAGAAGATCAACATAATTTACTTAGAAATTTGGGGACAATATGTACCACTTTGTTACCTTGAAAGTATTAGGAACTTACATATACAAGTTATTTTAATATTGCTGTGTAGGTTACATATTATAGTGAGAAAATACTTGGATTCACAACTCTTATGCTCAACCCCGGCTGTGCCTTTTATAACCCTTATTACCTGCAAACCTTAGGCTCTTCATTTGAAAACTGAGAATGATATTCACATTATGTATTGTTGAAGTTTAAATGAGATTACACATATGAAAACACTGTAAGCATAAGGTACTATATGAATATAACATATTTATATTGTAAACATGACGAATATGTGTAAGCTAACTTTGAACTACTTTGAAATCTAATTTCAAGTCACTATAATAATTAGTAACAATTATCTCAAACCTTAGAAATGTTTAATTTGTAGCGTTCCAGATATCTGCCAGAAACTAAAGTGATAGTGTTGGCCGTTGTTATTTCCAGTGGGGCTGCATCATATACTACCTCTTTAGATTGTTCTTCACCCTAAATCGATACTTGGCTTGGCTTCAGACCTTGTCATTTTTATAACTAGGAGGGAGGGAAGCTCTCTCCACCACTCTGTCCCTACCAGCTCTCTGGGAACAAACTTTTCATTCCACAATTCAGGATTAAAAGCTTAGAAGGGAAATATCTGATTGAGTTAATATATTGTTTAAAATTCATTTAAGCAGTATCTTATGTCTGTCTGCCAGCAAGGTATAGATAATAAATACAAAAACTTTTTTTCATTTTTTATAAATGAAAAAATAAATTTTTATCATCATTTATATGATAAAGGCAAGCCTTTCAAACTTCATGATTATACATAGGATTGGCTCCATTTCACTTCAGTTTCCATGGCCATGTAGACCATAAAAGGGATATTTATATCCCTGCACATACTATCTCAGAAGCATGACGATTAAGCCATTTGGTTACTGATATGCCTAACCGCATTTTAAGGCATAGCTTTCTTAGAAATGTCATTGAGATATCACTGAACAGAAAAGTTACAAAAGCATAATATGTGGTCAATCTCAAAATGGCCAAATTAATCTCTTTTATTAAGAAGCCAGTGTTTATGAAAAAAAAATCCTGCCTTAGGAACCAGGTGAGCTGGTGTTCAGATCTAACTCTATTTCCAAATGTGGAGTCTTGAGCAGTTTCTTCAGGCCAGAGTTTTCTCATCCCTCCAAATAAGTGAGGGCTCTCTGGCTTTGGTGAGTTTCTGTCTTAAAAATTCTGTGATTCTATTCATTGTTCAAATCAGTTTGTAAAGTGATTAAATAATTAAGTGTTGATAGTAAAAATAATCTATTAGAATCTGAAATACATAACTACAAAAACAAATCATGTAAATAGAATGTTTAAAAATAAAAATCTCACTGAAAACCTATCTGAAATATGCAAGTCACATCTGTCGATGTTTGCCTTTGGACGGTATAAAAGAAAACTATTTACACAGAGCTAGTAAGTATGAGCCCAGTAGCGCTCATGCTAGGAGACGTAAGAGTAAGGGTTGATTTTATATATATGTAAGTGGGTTTACATGCTGCAGTGCTAGACTCTGAAGTGGGTTTATGTTCCGTTGTAACTTTTATTGATCTCATGCAAGATGAGTTCTAGGTAATGGAGACTACTAGAAAAGTAAGCATTTCTCTCTTTGGTTTGTATTCCTCACAATTTCTAGAATACTTCATTTATTCATTCTAAAATCATTTTAAGTGACCACTTTGTTTAAGGCCCTCTATTTAGCATGTGGAGTAAATGTTACAGTCTCTGCCTTCAGGAACCTCTAGTCTGGCTAGGGAGACAAGTAAGTATGCACCAAATTAAGTCAGAATGTGACAGATTCTGAAATCACAGTGTAAACGAAGTATCACCAGAATAAAGAGGGATAGGAGAGCTAAAACATTCTCAAACTTTATATGTTCAAATAGAACTCTTGTTTTTTTGCCCCAAAAACCCTTCCTTCCACCTCCACTTCCCCTACTACCAAGTCTTCCTAATCCCAGTACACAGCACCATTCACACAGTTGTTTAGGGATAACTAGGAGCCATTCATGATTACTCCTTTTCTCTCCACTTCCCTCTTTCCCACTTGCCCATGCTGTATTTGGAGTTCAGCCAATCTTTCTCCCCAGCTACAAAATCCCATTGCAGTAGTCCCTGTACCTACTGCAGTAGCCCTGAATAAAGTCTTTCTTACTGTGCTTTAACAAGTATCATTGAATAATTTTTTTCTTTAACAGTACTTAGAAGAGAGCTTGGTATGGCTAGGGAGTGGTTTGAGCCTTGGTTTAACTGGAAAAGGTGAGATGAATGTGTTTAAGGTGAACTAAGTTTGCAGAGGTAGATTGGGTCAAATCATACCGCACTGAGGAATTCACATTTTATTCTCTAGATCAGGGGTCCCAACCCCCTACACACACCCCCAGGTGCACAGCAGGAGGTGAGTGGTGGAGCTGGGAGCATTACTGCATGAACTCTGCCTCCTGTCAGATCAGCGACATCATTAGCTTCTATTATGAACTGCGCATGTAGGGATCTAGGTTGTGAGCTCCTTATGAGAATCTAATGCCTGATCTGAGGTGGAATAGTTTTATCCCAAAACCATTCACCTTTCCTCATCCCCTGCCCCCAGTCCATGGAAAAATGATCTTCCATGAACCTGGTCCCTGGTGCCAAAAAGGTTGGGGACTGCTGCTCTAGGTAAAAGAATTATCTAAGGAATTAATATGAAAGGGATTCTAAAATGTTTTTTTTTCTTTGAATACAGCTGGCATCTGTATGAGGAATAGGTTACTTGTATCCAGAAAAGCTGGATACAATTCCTATGAGATGCTTATTTTAAGAACTGTTCATTAAGCTATTAGTCTAAGTTCTTAACAAATCAGATAATCCTATAAAACTTAAAACTATAGCATCTTCCCTGAGTAATTTTTATAAGAAAAAATATAATTTTAACATTTTTGTTAAATTTTAGGGCATAGCCCATCTGAATGCCTCACCATGTAGTAAGCATCTTATATTGTATATCAAAACTGTTTCCATACTTTTCTAGTGTAATAAAGATAAAAACAATATAAAACAATAACAGCAACTTGCATTTGTATGAAAATGTATAAAGTGCTTTCTTATATATATCCTTATTTGATCATCAACAAAACTCTCTGAAAAGTAGAGTAAACATGAAAATTATGGGGAGTGAAATCATTTTAGAGCTTCTGCGACCTTAAAACTTCTATTACTCAATTTCTGTACAGCGAAACTGAGAATCAGAGAGGCTGACATGTTAGAATTCTCATAGCTAGTGGCACTCATGTCTAGCTCAGTACTTCTCATCCTCACCATACCTAACTGCCTATTCCTGGACGATGGTACATGTTTAGGGAGGTGAAGTGGGCTTCCTGCTCACAGCCCTCAGGGAGACTGTGTCTAGAGCCACTCCTTCATTTGTTGTCCTGCCACATTGCCAAGTGGGCCCTCTGGCTATGAGTATTACCTTCTTTTTTTACTAGCTTTAGAGTTCTAAGATATATTGGAAAGTAATAATATAAGCAGTATAACTATTTGGAAAAGGTGGGGTTTTTGAGACTGAGGTGTCAAGGAGGACATCCTATTTCCTGAGGATTAATGAACTTATATCTTTCTTTGACCTTTAAATATAATTCTGTTTGTCAGTTGTTAGATTTTTTTTTAAGTTTGATATCCAGTAATTATGGTATGTAGTCTCCAGTCAAATCAACAGGTTCTGTACAGAGAAGTTTTATTCTGTGTTATTTTATCTGAATCCAGATTACACTCAACCATCTCAAGAGTCCTTGCTATAGAACAGGGGTGTCCAATCTTTTGGCTTCCTGGGGTCACATTGGAAGAAGACTTGTCTTGGGGCAGCACATAAGATACGCTAATACTAACGATGAGTTTAAAAACAACAACAACAACACAAAAAAAACTCATAATATTTTAAGAAAGTTTAGGAATTTATGTTGAGCCGCATTCAGAGTCATTACATGGCCCGTGGGTTGGACAAGCTTGCTATAGAACTAAGTTTTAAAATGTGGATTATTCAGTAATAAAAATCAATCACTATTATGGGTAGGCAGGGGAGAGAAATTAGCAGGAAGTGTTACTACTGGCAATGGGGTAGTTGTATCATCTTTGCATGTGTATATTTTGAAGGACAGCATATTTCATTTTATGGACTTTGTATATATTTTCACAGCATTGCTCTAAATTAAATTTAATTCATATTAAATAGATAAATTGAGTCAAACAAAAGAAAATGAATCATTTTATTAATATGACTTTATTCATACACTCTTCATATTATCTTTATTAATTGTAAACTTATAGTGTGGTGATAGGGATGACATGATTTTTTAAAACTATCAGTAGCTTCTGCCTTCTCCAAATTTTATTTGTGTTCTCCGTTAGACCCTGTAAAACTATGTTAAACTTTATAACCAACCATTTAATCTAATATTTTGCCATGTCCTATTTTCCTTCACAGTGAAAATATTTGATTTAAACAAAATCATAAAGTTAGTCAGTGACTGGTATTGGTTAAGAGATATGTCAGACTAACTCTTGTGCTTATACATGTTGAATAATATTTGAAGGACTGTTTTTTTTTTCTTTTTTGAGACAGTCTTGCTGTATCACCCAGACTGGAGTGCGGCGGCACAATCTGAGCTCACTGCAAGCTCCGCCTCCCAGGTTTACACCATTCTCCTGCCTCAGCCTCCCGTGTAGCTGGAACTACAGGCACCCGCCACCACGCCTGGCTAATTTTTTGTATTTTTTAGTAGAGACGGGGTTTCACCATGTTAGCCAGGATGGTCTTGATCTCCTGACCTCATGATCCGCCCGCCTCGGCCTCCCAGAGTGCTGGGATTACAGGCGTGAACCACTGCTCCGGGCCATATTTTGTGCTTTTTAACACAAAGCCTCACTCTTGTCACCCAGGCTGTAGTGCACTGGCACGATCTCAGTTCACTGCAACCTCCACCTCCCGGATTCCAATGATTCTCCTGCCTCAGCCTCCCAAGTAGCTTGGATTACAGGCACCCACCAGCACAGCCAGCTAATTTTTGTATTTTTAGTAGAGACAGGGTTTCACCATGTTGGCCAGGATGGTCTTGATCTCCTGACCTCGTGATCCGCCCACCTTGGCCTCCCAAAGTGCTGGGATTACAGGCATGAGCCACCGCACCTGCTCGAAGAACTGCATTTTTTCATTCATTTTGTGTGTCTTTGAAAGTATATACTTATATTCCCTTGACTAACTCTTAAAATTGAGAGTTATTTTTCCAGTTAAATTTTTTATTGTTTTTAAGATTTTAGTATATTAAAGTTTTAACTTTTTATAGAGAAATGTAAAACTTTTTAGACAACTAAAATATGAAATGAATCCTGGATCATAATTTCACCAGAGATTCTGTGATATTCTTGTATAAGCTATTGTAGAAGGTAGATTACATCTAAGCTGGAAACATGATGATTCTTGTATTTCAAAGAAAAAACATTTTGGCAAAAATTAGTATTTAGAATGACTCTCAATAAACACAGCTGATGGTAAAAGGGGGTTTCCATTTTAAGGAAGGTAAAATGAGCTTCAAAGACTTTCTCATCTCATCAGAATTGGCAGGGCTTTCTGTTAGTATTACTTCATGAACTTTAAACTGTTAATTGAAAAAGAATGTTTGATTTAATTCTGGTTTCAAACTTCCATAATTCCAGTATTTCAAGTGGTAAGATAGGTGAAAGGCATTAATTCACTATTGTAGATTAATAGGTAATCTACAAAATTAACTGACTTCTATAGACACATGCCCTGAAATGTGTTTTTTGGCACTAAAAATAATCAAAAATGTTTTTATTGTGCAGTTTTTAATGGCAAGAATTTGTTTTCCGGTCACTTTGCTGAATTCAATACATGTATATTATGGTGGAAAAAGCACTAGACTCAGGGTCAGCCAGCCAGAAGAAATGAGCCTGACCTGGGATCCCACCACTTCCTAACTGTTTTGTTAGGTAGTTCGCTTTCTCTCTTTGAATAAAATGTCTCCATGTTTCCTACTTCATAGAATTATCAGAATCAACACAATACGTTTAATACTTTGAAACTCATAAAATATTGGGAGAATAAACACTATGAGGTTATGGGAGGCTTTTTTGATTTTTTTTTTTTTTTTTAGTTTGAAATTATGCAATTTGTTTTGTTGCCAAAAGAATGGAAGATATCTTATTTTAAGACATGACTTAATAAAATTTGTTAAGTGATGATTATAGGAAAAAGAACATGTCAAAGAGACAAATCATGGATATAACATTTTTAGAAGCATGCCAAAAAAGACATTAAGATGAAGTAAATTTCAAGAAGAAAGTTGTCAAGCATCTTAAACTTGGATAATCCACTAGAACACTTAACTTTCCAAACTTTAGCTTTCTATGTGAGTACCATCCTTAACCCATCTTTGTCATGTAATGAGATAACATTGAGATTTTCAGATGATTAAAATCAAAGTACTCTGTCATCTGTGTAATCTGGCCAAAATCAATAGGGCATGGGTTCAGTGGGGAACAATCCTTTATTCCACAGATGTTAAAATAGAGCAAAAGTAACAACAGAACTCCATTTGCTAGCCTCTGTTTCTCTTAGAATTTGACCATCTCTAAGATCATAATCCCCAGAGACATCAGAACATCTTCAGGTACTTCATGTAATTCCATTTTGCAACCTGTAGTTTTTCCTCCCTTAAGAAAATGCTTTTCAGCCAGGTGCTGTGTCTCATGCCTGTAATCCCAGCACTTTTGGGAGGCTGAGGCAGGAGATACTTGAGCGCAGGAGTTTGAGACCAACTTAGGCAACATGATGAAGCTCTGTCTACAAAAAATACAAAATAGTTAGCCAAGTGTAGTGGCATGTGCCTGTAGTCCCAGCTGCTCAAGAGGCTGAGATGTGAGGATCACTTGAGCCCTGGAGATTGAGATAGAGCAAGAACCTGTCTCAAAAAAGAAAAAAAAAAAAGAAAAAGGGCCAGGAGGGGTGGCTCACACCTTATAATCTCAGCACTTTGGGAGGCCGAGGTGGGCCAATCACCTGAGGTCAGGAGTTCAAGACCCGCCTGGCCAACATGGTGAAACCCGTCTCTACTAAAATTACAAAAATTAGCCGGGTGTGGTGGTGGGCACGTGTAATCCCAGCTACTCAGGAGACTGAGGAGAATTGCTTGAACCTGGGAGGCGGAGGTTGCAGTGAGCCGAGACCACACCGTTGCACTCCAGCCTGGGCGACAAGAGCAAAACTCCATCTCAAAAAAAAGAAAAGAAAAAGAAAAAACACTTTTATATAGTACATAACATCAAAGTGGGAGAAAGGGTGCTTTTGGGTTTTTTGTTTGTTTGTTTTTTACCAAAAATGTTTTGTTACAATTGTTTATTGACAGAAGCACTGATATGTGGAGGAATGAGCTTCGGATTAGGAATTAACACCAAATTTCTAATTCAGCCTTTATCAGTCAGAAACCACTTGATGTATTCAACTTCTGAACTGCTTGCAGTAGGCCAGATGATATGTTTAGTGCTAGTTGTTCAGATTAAAAATTATAGACCCTGCCTTCAAGAGTCGATAGTTTTTTGTTAGAAGTAGACAGTTATTCACTGCAGTGTGATCAGTGTTCTCCCATTGGTAAATCTATAACATCATAACAATGGTAAAAAATTTTGTGAATATATTAAAGCCTAACTCAGACTTACGTGTCTGGGGTAAGTTAAGGAAGAATTTAAAGACACTGATTTCTGAATCGAGTTTTAAAAGAATCAGTCCCCCTTTAAAAGAGGAGGGCTGTGTCCGGGCATGGTGGCTCAAGCCTGTAATCCCAGCACTTTGAGAGGCCGAGACAGCCGGATCACGAGGTCAGGAGATCGAGACCATCCTGGTTAACACGGTAAAACCCCGTCTCTACTAAAAAATACAAAAAACTAGCCGGGCGAGGTGGCGGGCGCTTGTATCCCAGCTACTTGGGAGACTGAGGCAGGAGAATGGCAGGAACCCGGGAGGCGGAGCTTGCAGTGAGCCGAGATCGCGCCACTGCACTCCAGCCTGGGTGACAGCAAGACTCCGTCTCAAAAAAAAAAAAAAAAGGGCTGTGGACTCTAGGGTTGAGGAGGGGGAACAGCTTCTGAAGTTTTTCATATGTAAAATGTAGGTTCTGATGCTTCATTTCCTGCTTTTCAAAAATGCTGTTACAGTGATCTAATGTGATAACAAGCACAATGAAGTCACTTTTTAAGTGCATAAGCAACCAAATGTAGGTTATTACTATTACCTTTAATTTCTCTAGCATTAATTCAGCAAAGGTAGCTTAATTTGAAAAAAAAAAAGAGTTATGATAAAAATGAAGACAACAGGATGAAAACTTATATATGTCAGGGAGGTGGTCAGACTTCCTTAATCATCTGAATTCTGTTCCATCTAATCTACTGAGGACCAAGAATTACTCCTAAAGCTAATGTTGATTTCATTTCATACCCTTTCTCTAGCCTCCAATCAACACAAAAATCTTGGAGATGTGACAGTTGCCATATTTGGATTTTTCTGTTAATCACATGGATTTTTCCTTTAGCATGACTATTTTATATTCTCCTTCCACAAATCCTTCGTTTGTTAGGATTTCTTACTGTTATGATTGGATTCTCTAAAATTGATATTTGATCGGTACATTGAAGTATAAGGAGTCATTTTAATATCCTGTATCAGTATTATACTAAGTAACTATGCAATGATCTGCAGTAGATTAACTATACTTAATCTACTAAATATTAAAACTTATTCCTCACTTGAAGACCAGGTGTGGTGGCTCATGTCTGTAACCCCAGCACTTTGGGAGGCCGAGGCGGGTGGATCACTTGAGGTCAGGATTTCAAGGCAGGCGGATCACTTGAGGTCAGTTCAAGACCAGCCTGACCAACATGGTGAAACCCCTTTCTACTAAAAATACAAAAATTAGCCGGGCACGGTGGCAGGTGTCTGTAATCCCAGCTACTCGGCGAGGCTGAGGCATAAGAATCACTTGAACCCAGGAGGCAGAGGTTGCAGTAAGCTGAGATTGTGCCACTGCACTCCAGCCTGGGCGACAGAGTGAGACTCCATCTCAAAAACAAACAAACAAACAAAACTTACTCATCACTTGTGATGAAAGCCCCTGTATCTTTAATGATAAATGCCACTTGAACCTGTGTTTCTAAACATGTTAATAATTTAAAATATGCTTTCACACTTGTCATTTCTTAATTTAAGAATCATTTTTATTAACTCTAGTGAATATTAATGTTCTTAATGAATGGTTCTTCATGTACAGGGATATGCAGTTAGTGTCCCTGTTGGGATATTAAATTTCTCCTAATGCTGTCTGAGGGGAGAATGTGAATGCAAACTTTGCTTATTTAAATTAACAGAGTCAAATGAGCTTGAATCTGCTCGCTGTTTCCTAGCCATTTATTTTGTAAGAAGCTATTTTGTATGATATTTATATGACACATATGGTTCCAGTCTCATAATTTCAACTTTTTTCCCTATCTGTTAAAAATAGAAAACTTAGTGTAAGCTTTTCTTCTTTTGTCAGTCACATTTATTTGCAAATTGATGTATTTCATTTAAAAACCTTCTAAATTCAGTTATCAAAGAATATTGTAGCATTTTCCTCATAGATAAATTTTAAAAGTGAAATAATTATATCAACAATGAAAAATAAAAAGCAAGCAATGGAAGACCATGAACTACAGGAAATTAAGATGAGATCTTATTGAGTTAATGAATATGAAAACTACATAATTTAATACTACCATAGCCAAAGTATGAGCTAGATCATTTAATTTTTATTTTATAGAATTCTGATGTTTACCTTTTCCAAAGCTTTCCCGTTGATATATGATAACTTCTTAATTTAAAGACTTAGAGAAGTTATTTGCATATAGCATCTTTTTAAAAAAGATCAAATGTAAAACTTTTGAGAGTTTAGGCACAATTGGACAGAGCTGTTGTATGGCTCTGAAATATACAATCTAATTTCAGGAAAGATACTCAGCCTCAAACTTATGTGGTAAAATATGTAAGCTATTTACATGTGTAACAGAAATATAATCATTGCCAGGAGTTCCCTGAAAGAAGTGTCTATAAGCGTCTATATTTCAGTCTTCTGTCTCATTTCATGTCCTATATGTTTTGTTTTGTTTTGTTTTTTCTTGTATTGATGTTTTCTGGCTGCCATTATACCTTCCTAAATCAATCGATGTTTCCTCTGTGTTCAGTTGTTTTTTTTTTTAATCTGTTTATGTATCCTGTGTTTTTCTTTCATGCCAATGGTTTTTCCTTATATATCTGATGATCCTTAGTGTCTCTTTAAAAATAAAGAACTGGGTACAAATATGATTTCTTCTTCTGTTCTGAGAATGGCTCTACAATCTCACTGTTTTCTTCACCTAAGCAGAAAGTATATTGAAAACTTCATATACATGGCTAGCACAAATTAACTGGCAGCTTATGTTTAGGGTAAACAAGTAAAGTGAATGGGCCCACATGATACTGTCATGCAAGTTGCCAAAATGAGTATAACTGGGACAGCATATCCACACTAAGAAGGCTACATGCTTCCCAGATGGTTCATGCTATTATTTTTAGAGACAATTCCACTGTGGTTTGTTTTGTTTTTGTTTTTGTTTTGTGGCGGACTGTTAATGCTGGGCATCCTTCATTTTCTGGGGATTTCACAGCCTGTTTAGCTTAGGTATTGTACAAATGAATCTTCTGTTACTTCTCCTGGTTTTCATTCAGGTTTTCCCCCTTCCAAATATGCTGATTCCAAATTCACAGATTTCATAGTCAGATGGCTTCTGTATCTACTACAACTCTCCAACAGTGTATTCAGACCGATGTTTCTAATCGTTTTCCGTCTTGTGTAAATTTGTTGAAATCTCTAATCTCTTCTTCTCAAGCTCAAAAGGGACCTTTTCATTGCTAATTCTAGTGGTCAATTCTTTGTTCTTATCTTCACCTATCAGCAGCATTTGACACATTTGATCACTTCTAAATACATGATTTCTGGGATACCACATTCTCTTGGTTTTCCTCTTATCTCTTTAGGCACTCTTCATTGTCCTTTGCTAATTCTTCCTCTTTTCTTCCATGTCTTATAAGATTGTTTCACTGCAATTTGACCCTGTTTTATTCCCTGTATTTGCCCACTCCCTTAGTGATCTCATGACTTTAAATAAAACTCATATGTCAGTGATTTTCAAATGTTTTATCTTCAACCCATACCTCTTTTCTGAACTGTAGATGTACACAGCCCATTATGGTAGCTAGAGGCTAGTATAACATAGGAACTAAATTTTTAATTTTATTTCATTTTAATTAATTTACTTTTTAGGGGGTGGGAGGGCTGGAGTCTTGCTCTGTCACCCAGACAGGAGTGCAGTGGTGTGATCGCAAATCGCTGCAACCTTCGTCCCATCCCCCAGGTTCAAGTGATTCTTCTGCCTCAGCCTCCCAAGTAGCTGGGACTACAGGTGCCCACCACCACGCCTGGCTAATTTTCTTATTTTTACTAGAGATGGGGTTTCACCATGGTGCACAGGCTGGTGTTGAACTCCTGACCTCGGGTGATCCGCCCACCTCAGCCTCCCAAAGTGCTGGGATTATAGGCGTGAGCTACCATGCCTGGCCAATTTACATTTTAAAAACCACATCTGGCCAGTAGGTACCATATGGGCCAGTGCAGGTTTATAAAATCCACTTCATTATCTGACTCCCAACAAATCAGGTGTTACAATATAAAGAATAGATTACCAGTTAAAAAACCAAATACAAGTAACACATTTAATAATAAAACTTGCCTAAATGTTGAAGATTTTGTGGTGGCATTTCATCATCATGATTTTGAAGATGTTATTAATAAGCAATTTTGGTTAACTTGAATAGGGACTCTAGAAGTATCTAATTTTTCCTATTTAAATAAATATGTGAGATTCTGGTAGCACTTAGCCAGAGGTCAGAGGCATTTGTATTTAGATCCAGATTCTGTTGCTTAATGCTGTGACTTGAGCAAGTTATTATTTCATCTCAGTGACGTGTAGTTTGAAAATAGAGGACAGGAAAATGTTTACTACAAGTGAAAGTTTTTAAATACCAAAATTTGTTTGTCTTAGTGCAACAGGAATAATAGATTGTATCTTTATAACTATATTCAGAACTACTTTAATCATTGAACCTTTTAATTTTAAATTTATCTAACTTCCCACTAAATTTTAGAATGGGAAAGCACTGTGTTCTTAGAACTAAACCTAGTAAATGTCTTATGTTAAAATCTGTATTCCTGTGGTACATATGTATTATTTCTAAATATAACTTTTAGGCATATTGTTGAAAACATTTCAATAAGTGGTTTTTATTATATAAAGTAGAAGACTTTAAAGGTTTCAACTACTTTATTGGAACATAATTTATACCATGGTGAAAGTAGTAAATGTTTTGCAACTCACTGCTTTGCCTCTAGGGTAAAGGGAGCTCAGTAATCAGTTTACTCAAAGGTGAGAATTGAAGGAAGAATTACAACAATGCTATATGGCTGCAACAGGTGAGAGGGTTGGTTATAAAATAGCTCAATTATTATGACCAGGCATAACTTTTTTTTTTATAGTTTGAGAATATGACTACATTAATATAGTTTACTATCAACCATAAAATGCATTTTATAATTTTGTAATCTCAAATCGAAATGGACAGTTCAATTTTTAAGATAATTGGTCATACAAAATGTTGTAAAATATATTTCCAAATATGTAGATTTTAAAATATGTTTTTCTATAACTTTTTTTTTTTTCTGATAATACACTTAATACATGCCTTTGAAGAAAATGAGTATTCTGTTCTGGCTGAGCAAGATGGCTCACACCAGTAATCCCAACACTTTGGGACGCCGAGGCAGGTGATCACTTGAGCCTAGGAATTCATGACCAACCTGGGCCACATAGTGGGACCCTGTCTCTTTAAAAAAAAAAAAAAATTTTTTTTTAATTATCCGGGAGTGGTGGCACATGCCTGTGGTCCCAGCCACTCAGAAGGTTGAGGCAGAGGGGGATCGATTGAACCCAGGAGATTGAGGCTACAGTGAACCATGATCCTGCCACTCCATTCTAGCCTGGGTGACAGAGCAAGACCCTACGTCCAAAAAAAAAAAAAAAAGGAAGGAGGGAAGGAGGAAATGGATGGAGGGAGGGAGGAAGGCAGGAAGGAAGGAAGGAATCATAATTTTAAGCCATCTTTAGTTCTTCACTATTATGGTGTATATTTATATATACAAAATGTTGGACACATTTCTGATAATGAAAAGTATTTTAATTCACGGTTAAAATAAAAGGTCTTTTTCTCCAATTTATTAATATATACTCAGTGTCCCATATTTCACATCAGTGTTCATTTCAGCCATTATATTCTGTGATTCTGTGGTAAATGATCCAATTTTTAAAAAATAATTTTTTTTTTTTTTTTTTTTTAACTAACTTTGCTTAGGATGGGCACTGCCTGGAACCATGCAAGCAGCTCTTCGTGTTTCCTCCTCTGGGGGAGAAATGAAATAGCATTTGTATCACAAAAAAAAAAAAAAAAAAAAAATTATTTTCTTTGTAAATCCCTATGTCTCAAAGTAACTTTTTAAAAACTAAAATCTGTGACGAGAAATTTTTAGTTTTCAAACATTTTAGTTTGTGTCTACTGAAAGCTCTGGAAATTCAGAAGAAGGAGGCTATCTAATTAAGCTCTCATTTACTCTTAGGTCATAATCTTACTTACTCTAGTCATTTACTCTTAGTCAGGCCATAATCTGCTAAAACTATGCTCAGAATAGCCCTCAGGTTTCCCTTACAGAAGTGAAGTGCATACTTTTGCATTTTGTGGTTTAGTCAGTTTGGTCTGGATAGTGAACAGTCTGTGATATCATAGAATTTACTGGTAATGTTTTCTGGAAATGAATATCGTCACTTATTGAAGACATTAACTAACAATGGAAATTAGGTTTAGGAACCAGACCTTCTGGTAACGATAGAGACTTAGAGATAATGTTGATTTGTATTTTCTAGAATTTTAAATGCACATTTTAAAGAAGCATTTTCCTTGAATGAAAAGTGAATGAAAATGTAAAGAATCACTGTGTTGTTCTTAGTCAGCAACTTGCCTACCAGTGTGAGAGCAAAGGTATTGAGAAATATGGAAAGTGACAAATGACTATATGCGTGACTGGTCATTTTTTTTTTAAATAACGTAAGAGATTTTTGTGTTATAAATGGTTAATAAGTAAAAAGTGGAACATTGTTCTTACTTCAGACAATTTACTTTTTTCAGAACATTGTTCTTACTTCAGACAATTTACTTTTTTCTTCAACTTTCTCTAAGAAAGCATTCAACTGTAATTCATAAGGAATAAAAGTTAAGAACGATTTCTGACTGGTTTCCATCCTTTTTTTGAGAAGAACCAGAAATACTACATTTTAATAGAAGTACTCTAATGAAAACTTATTCAATTTAAAAAATAAAAACGTTTTTAATATTTTCAAAAATTAATTGAAGCAGTTCATCAAGCATTGTTTATGGAGAGCCTACGGTATGACAGAGACCCTGCCAGGCACTGTGAGAAATGGAAGATGAAAGCCCTCAGAGGCTTTCCAGTCTATCTGGGGAGTCCAGCAGGCAAAGAAATAGTTATAATATGATGGTGGTAAATTCAACAGGACATTCATATAAAACACTGTGGCAGTGCAGACAGGGGAGTAAATCCGATTACATGTATCATCCTTATAAAGTGGACGTAGTTTTATGGCACTGTTTAGAAGTTTATCTTGCCCATGAAATATACAACAATATCATCTATTTAGTTCTCTAAATGATAGCTTAGAACTCGGAATCTGGATTTTGTTGCTGGCCTTTTGTAAGGCTCATGTGTCACAAGTCATATAATGACCTTAATTAATTAATATGCTTTTTTCAAATCTGTCTCCCAAGGATCTTGCAATATTCTGAGAATAAGTGAGTTTATACTTGTAAAGGACTCCAGTTTATTTCATATTAATGTCTATGTGGTTGTGTTTGTATATCATATCAATGTCTATGTGGGTGTGTTTGTATGTGTATGTGTTATTGTATATACTTGCCACTTTTTTAAAAAGAATCAAGTCTTTTACATCTCATTGCTGTTAAATTTGTCTGAGAAATATAGAGCATGAACAGGTGTTTTGTTTTGGCCAACTCAGAATCAGTGAAGCTTGTTTTTTTGTGGGAGTCCTCTTTTCCTTTTTTTCCCTCCTTTGTTAGTGACATTATGAGGCATAATGTTATCTCAGTCTTTTTAGTCTGATTTTGAAGTGAAGATTTAATGAAGAGTTGAAAGTAAAACACTTTAAAAGCAAATGTAAAAGGCAGTTATAAATGCACCTGTAACAGGCAAATTAATGTACTTAATGTTCACTGAATTACTATATGGAAAAAATTAATAATAAGCATATTTTTTTAAATGACTTCTCTTTGCTTTGGATATGGAAAACTTTTTCTAAATCATCATGCTTATGTTCAAAGTTTAAATTTAAAAGTTTTCCCTAGAATTTAAAATGTCTGTTTTATGGAAAGACCTGGAAAAATGGGTTCACACCATCTCACATTCTCAATACCACACCAATATAATAGACCAAAAAAATGTTTTCCATCATTAAATCCCTTCTTGTTTTAACTTTATACTTTTGGGGGGGTTTTATTTTACTTAAAAAGATGTTTGATTTTTACACATGCAGGTACTGGGAGTGCAAGATCATTTATACAGTCAGTAAGTACCCAGTGCATACTTACAGTGTCCCAGGCACTTTTATACGTGCTCTGAAGGTATCAGTGAACAAAACTGGTAAAACTTCTCATCTTTGTGTAGCTTACCTTCTAGTGGAGAATGACATGAAGCAAATGTAGTCTGATTATTCCTCAGTATCTGGGGAATTGGTTTCAGGAGCCCTTGTAGATAGCAAGGTCCTTGGGTGCTCAAGTCCCTAATATAAAATGGACAGTATTTGGATATGACCTATGTACATCCTCCTATATACTTTAAATCATCTCTAGATTACTTATAATACCTAATACATTGTAAATGCTATGTAAATAGTTGTTGTCCTGTATTGCGTAGGGAATAATGACAAGAAAAAGACTGTGTATTCAGTACAGATGCATTTCTTTTCTGAATAGTTTCAGTCCATGGCTGGTTGAATGCATGGATGCAGAACCCATAGATACAGAGGGCTGCTAAATAAAAACAGTATAATGACAAAGCAGGGAAGGGAGTTGTACCTGAGGAGTAGGGTTAGGTTGCTGTTTAAATGTTTAAATGGGGTGGTCAAGGAAAGCTTCACAAGGTAACTGAGAATTAAGCAAAATTTAGATGAAGAAGAGAGAAAGGGAGGGAGGAAGGGAAGAAGGGAGGAAGGGAAGGAGGGAGGAAGGAGGGAGAGAAGGAAGGGAGAAGGGAGAAAGAGGGGAAGGGGGAGGGAGGGACGGAGAGGGGGAAGCGGGGGAGGAGGGAGGGAAGGAAGGGAGGGAGCTTGGAAAAAAGGAAGCTAGGAAAAAAAGGAAGCAAGGAAAGAAGCTAGGAAACTGAGTTGTTTGGGAGAATAGCATCCCCATCCAAGATCCTGGAACAGGATTGTACTTGATATGCAGTTTGAACAGCAAAGAGGTCAGTATAGCTGGATTGGAGGGAACAAGGAGGAAAGTAGAAGACAGTAAATCCAGAGAGGTAGCAGCGGGCCCAGATTGTACAGAACCTTGTAGAAATGAAGCGCAGAACTCAGCCCCATCCCTAGCACTGCTAGTATTCACTGGAGACCTATTTTTAAAAAGGTAGGTAGATGGGATTGCATAGTTTGATATTTGCTGTAAAAGGAATGAACGAAGTGTACTAGAGAGTGCAGATGATGTAGTAACAAATTCTGTGTTAGAGAAGATAATAAGACCTCATAGAGAAGACAGTATGTGAACTAATTGTAAGACGAGAAGAATCATAAAATGTGTTAGGGCATTCCAGCTAGGAAGGCCAGTTAAAAGGTGATCTAATAACTGAGGCAGGAGAAGGGGATTGCAGTAAGAGAGTGGAGATGTTAAATCATTAACATGGAGGTCTAGAATGTGAGCGAAAAGAAAACAAGTAGAATTTGAGGGTGCCAGAGGCTTTTAATTTAGGTGAATGAGTGGGTAGCAATCCATAAATGAAAATAGGAAATATAGGAATATTGAGAAGAAGATAATGAATTGTATTTTGGATATATTGAGTTTGAAATGCCTACAAGATATTATGGCATTTCTGAAACACAATATCTAATAGCTTGCTCATTCATTTGAACCTCATTTATTAAATATCCTACTGTGAGTCAAGCCCTGTGCTAGGAACTATACAGTGTATTTTGGAATACAGGCTTAGAGTATAAGTACAGATGAAGGAGTCATTGGTATATGTGTGGTATTTGAGCCCATGGGAGCTAATGAGATAAGCTGGAAGAGGCTATTTAGTGAAAAGAAACTAAGAACTATTAGGAGTGACTATGAGGTGGATAACTTGAATGTTTGTTACCCAAAAAGGCAGTAAAGAAAAAAAGGAGGAAACAAGAAAATACAAGAAGCTTCTTTTGTATTTTTTTTTAATTCTGCAGTATAACAAATCTGAGTAAAAAGGAAATGCTGAAATTATAAATTTACCTTTCTTATCCTTGTTATATTTGTACTTTTGATTTTCAGTCCATAACATATTGTTAAATCTATATGTTAATCTATTGTCAATCTACTTTCCATCTATAATATTATTGTTAAAAAAATATTAATGTTAAAGACAGATATTAAGTTATATTTTAAGGATTGAACATACAGAATTGAAGTTTGTTGGCTCTGCCAGTGTAATTTATTAGGAACACACCGTACTAGCCTCAGATAGGATATCTAGAGCATGTCGCAAAGGATATGATTTGAACAGACTCCAGTCCATATTAGAGTTTACTGAGGAAATTTATCAAATACTAAAAACTGTAGGCAACTCTTTATGGTTTTAGGTAGAAATTAGTATAGTTGGTATTTGATTATTGGTTAGCACAATTATTTGGGCATTAGTTTAGAAGTCTGTTAAATCTCTGCTAACTTTATGTATTCGTTTTATCAGTGAATTTTATTTTTGACTAATATATGGAAATAAATAATACAGATTATTAAAGACTGGCATAGCCCAGGAAGGTCTTCCCAGAGATGTGAGTTACAAATAACTGCTCCAAAATCACATATCTAACAATTATCAGAGCCAGTCTTGTAATATATGCAAAATGGCCCCAGAGTCAGGACATATACTAGTAAATTATCCCTTGAAATGTATTTTTTTCTAATTGTAAAGGAACAAATACTAATCATGGAGAATTATAAATAACTGATACCTCTGATTTGGGACAATAATTTTCCCAGAAAATTATTATTTTTCAATAAACATAGTAAATTTATTGAGTAGAGCAATCAACATGTAGAATATAAATATGTAATATTTTTTCATTCATGCATTAATTTTTTAGCTTTCTCTTATTTTTAGGAAGGTGATCTAATAAACCAGAGTTGAGAAGGAGTGCTTTGTTTTCTAATTGCTTTTAATAATGCTGAGACATTTTTAAAATAAGAACTTTGGCTGGGCTCAGTGGTTCAGGCACCTGGTACTTTGGGAGATTGGGGCTGGAAGATTGCTTGAGGCCAGGAATTCAAGACAAGCCTGGGCAACATAGTGAGACCCGTTACTACAAAAAAATTAAAAAATTAGCTGAGTGTGGTGGTACATGCCTGTAGTCCCACTACTCGGGTGGCAGAGCTGGGAGTATCACTTGAGCCCAGGAGATCAAGGCTGCAGTGAGCCATGATTATGCCACTGCACTCCAACCTGGGCAACCAAGCAAGACCCTGTATCATGAATGAATGAATGAATGAATGAATGAATGAATGAATGAATAAAAAAAATAACTCAAAACCATATTACTCTGCTTATGTGGAAGACTTTACAGTGTTCGAAACTGTTAAAGATTGGGTTGCCTGCTATAAGATAATTAAATGTCTATTCAGGCAAAACCGTTGAAGATTCAGTTTGCCTACTATAAGATAATTTAATGTCTATTCAGGGCCTATTATTCCCCAACCATATTTTGAAATTTTTTTAAACCATAAAAAATTGAAAAAAATGTAAAATAAAACCCCTAATTTTGCATTTGCTTCTTCCTTCCCAAAACTTCATCAGACATCTGCTAAAGTAAGGAGATTTTACTGTCTAACCACAGTACCATTATCATACCTAAGAAAAATAGCCAAGATTCTAATCTAATTAACAGTTTATATTTAGATTTCCCTAATTGTGTCAAAAAAGTCTTAAGCAGTTTTTTGTTTGCATGCTTATTTTATTCAGCATCCAGTCCAGATTCATACTTAAATGGCTTGTCTTGTCATTTTAATGTCATTTAATTTCAGTTAATCTAGAATCTTTTTTTGGTTGTTACAACATTGACTTTTTAGAGTCAGACTGGACCAACTGTCTTATTAAATGTCCAACATTTTGAATGTATTTCATCCTGATTATATTCAGGCTAAACTTTTTTGGCAAAAATACTGTGAAAAATATCTAAAAAGTACCTGTAAATGGTTTGCATCATATCAGGTGCATATCATGTCAGCTTGTCCCACTTTTGGTGTTGTCAAGTTTAGTTCTTAATTAAGGTGGTGAACACCATATCTCTTCATTGTAAAAATTAATATTTTTCTTTGTAATTGTTGAAATAATCTGTGGAATGATACTTTAAGGCTATGTGAATCTGTGGAATGATACTTTAAGGCTATGTGAATATGTGGAATGATACTTTAAGGCTATGTGAATATGTGGAATGATACTTTAAGGCTATGTGAATATCTGGTTCCCAGCCTTCCTTTGTTCCTTCTGTATGTTCCTTACTTAGTGAGCTTAGTAAGCCTACTTCATAGTTTCAGCTTCCGTTGATGATCCTGGCCTGAACTAACTATTGTAGTGGGCAGAGGATACAAAATGGTGTTTTCTAGTGCTGTTATCACCTTTATGTTTATTGGCTGGTATTCTTCAGTCAAATGTTTTCTTCACTCCACACACACCACCACCACCGCCCCCCTGGGTTCCCGTCTTTCTTTCTATATGAGTACTATGGGGTTTTTTTTTCATTCAATTTGTTATACTACTTTTCTAACATTTTTTGTGTGTGGTTCAAATTGTCCCCTAATTTGGCAAAGGAGAGCCCATTCATTCCTGCTGTTGTGTCTTTGACATGAACTAGTAAGCCTTTGAGCACTTCCATGCTTATAATGTCCTGAGTTCGTCTGGTACTATCCCTACCCCAGAACTGCAATCAGTCATTTATCTAAAGAACTCTGGTACTATTAATAGATAATGCAATTTAGAAACTAAAATCTGGGACTAAGTACACTCATTTCTATTGGGGAATCATTGCTTCTAGATCCTGTCAGTGAACATAAGTTGAAAATAAATTTTTACAAAATCAAGTTTTATCTTTATTGTATATTTGTGTGCTTTCTTTTGACATAATAGGGAGCCTTGTCATTTATCAATAATAAAGGCTGCAAATATTTTTCCCACTTTGTCATTTGGCTTTTGACTTTGCAGCACAAATGTTGCAAGATATGGATTCAATTTATTTTTCAGAAGGTCCATTCACTTGTCTCTAGCATATTGTCCCAACACCACGTATTGGAAAATATCTCTTCTTCTTCATATACCATATGTACTTGAATCTTTTTCTAAACATTTTAATCTGTTTTGTTCATCTACATGGCTACTCGTGTGTTAATACTGCATTATTTTAGTTACAGAGGCTTTTTATGATATATACTAATATTAAGTAGTGTTTATTTCCAGTGGTCACTCGTTCTTTTCCCCTCGGGATTTTTTTTAAGGTATTCTTGCATGTTTTTCTACATGATTTTTAGAATCAACTTGTCTAGTGCTGGGAAAAAACTTTTTAAAAATTAAAATCATATTAAATTTATATATTGTCCTGGGGAGAGCTGACATTTATATGATGCTACATTGTCTTGTCACACAACATGGATATTCCAATTAGATACTCCTCAACTTACAATAGAGTTATAGCCCGATAAACTTATAATATGTCAGAAAAGCATCCAAACCTACCAAACATCATACTTTAGCATAGCCTGCCTTAAACATGCTCAGAACACTTACATTAGATGTAAGTGTACATTAGATGTACATTAGATGTAAGTGTACATTAGCCTGTGGTTGGGCCACATCATCTAAGACAAAGCCTATTTTATAATAAAGTGTTGAATATCTCTTGTAATTTATTGAATATTCCACTGAAAGTGAAAAACTGAGTAGTTGTGTGAGTACTCAAAGTATGCTTTTCACTGAAAGCATGTTACTTTCAAACTATGGTCAAGTTGAAAAATCGTTAAGTCAGACCATCATAAGTCAAGGACCACCTATACTTTTGTATTTTTCAGAAGTATTTTTGTTCTTCATACTGTTCTACACATTTTTTGTTATATTTATTCATATATTTTATTATTTATATTGCCCTTATAAGTGAAGTATTCTCTTTCATTATATCTTCTAATTCGTTGAATATGTAATAGAAATTGATTTTTGAGGCCGGCCATGATGGCTCACGCCTGTAATCCCAGCACTTTGGGAGGCCAAGGCAGGTGGATCACCTGAGGTCAGAAGTTCAAGACCAGCCTGGCCAACATGGTGAAACCCTGTCTCTACTAAATATACAAAAATTAGCCAGGCGTGATGGCGGGCGCCTGTAATCCCAGCTACTCAGGGGGCTGAGGCAGGAGAATTGCTCGAACCTGGGAGGAAGAGGTTGCAGTGAGCCGAGATCGCACCATTGCACTCTAGCCTGGTCAACAGGAACAAAACTTCATTCAAAAAAAAAAAAAGAGAAATTGATTTTTGCATATTAAATTTTATATGATGCTAACTTTCCAATTTATTTTATTAGTTCTGGTACTGATTGTGTTAATATTAGCATTGATTCTTTTGGACTTACTAGATATAAAATTATATTATCTGCGAAATGTAGTTCCCCTTCTTTTCCAATTCTTAAGAAAGGCTTGCAGTCTCAGGACAGATAACTTCTTCACATTAATTCAGCAGAAAAGATCTCTGCCTTCTATAACTGTATTTTATTGGAATATAATAAATTTCATGTTTTCATAGGCACAGATAATCAAAGCATAATTCTATCTCTGTTCTATATAGAAAGATCCACGGGGATTGCCAAAACTGACATAGGATGCCTGAAACAAGTAACTCATAAGATGTCTTGAAAGGGAGGTTAGAGCTTCTCCTGTTCCCAGAACAGTGCCTTGTGCTTAGTGAGTAGCTTGTAACCACTTGTTAATGAATGATACGTAAGATTGCTGGATATATGTTCTGTCTTCAAAACTTGGCCTGTTTTTGTTTTGCAGCATATCTGTTTGTCTTTGTTCTTCTTTCTTTGATCATAGTCCTGAGTTAAAAGTCGGTAAGGTTTAGGAAAACTAAAAAAATGTATGCTTTCAGCTGTTCATATTAGGCACAATAGAGTAAAATGTCATGATCTGATTTTCTACAAAATAAATACTCGAAGTGTCTCCCAAGAAACATAAAATTTCTTTTATTATCTTCTCTAGACTGTGTTACTATCTGGGAAATTTGGGAAATATTTAAGTATGGTCATACATCACTTAACAATGGGGATACATTCTAAGAAATGCATAGTTAGATGATTTTTTTCATTGTGCAAATATCATAGAGTGTACTTACACAAACCTAGATAGTATATAGCCTACTACACCTAAGCTGTATGGTATGGCCAACTGTTCCTACACTATAAACCTGTACAGCATATGACCATACCTAATGCTGCAGGCAGTTGTAACACAATGGTAAATAATTGTGTATCTAAACATAGAAAAGGTACAGCAAAATGCAGTATTGTAATCTTATGGGACCCCCATTGTATGTGCGATCTGTCATTGACTAAAACATCATTACTCAGCACATGACTGTAATGCATTTCAGTTTTGCACTAAGTTTAGGAACATTACCAAAGGGTAAATTAACGTTTTTTAAGACAGTCCTAGTACATTAACTCAGGCATTCAGATGACTAATACACCTAACACTGCATTGTAGCATATGAATCTGGTGAATGTTGCATAGGAGAATAGATTCATTCAGTTAATATTTGAGTCAATTCTTGAAGAACTTCTATATTTTAAGCATTTGGGTTAGGCACTGTGGATATGAAGATGAAAAAAAATCAGGTCCCAACCACAGGGGCTAAACAAACACATAAATGGGTCTGAAGGGTTTGTGGCTTAGAGGTGTGGGTGTCAGTCCAGGTACTGCTGCTTTTAGTTATATGACCTTAGGAATGTTACCTACCTTCTAATTTACGTTCTGAAAGCCACTGTTTCCTTCCTTTAAAATAGGGTTATCTTGTTATTTAGTAATTAACTTAAACTTCTTTTGTGTGTATTTGACAAAGTCTCACCCTGTCACCTGGGCTGGAGTGCAGTAGTGCAACCATAGCTCACTGAAGCCTTGACCTCCCAGGCTCAACTCAAGCCATCCTCCCAAGTAGCTGAAATTATACATGCACACCCACATCCAGCTAATTTTTTTTTTTTTTTTTTTTTTTTTTTTTTTTTTTTTGGTAGAGATAGAGTCTCACTATGTTGCCAGAACTAGTCTCAAACTCCCAGGCTCAAACAGTTCTGCCTCAGCCTCCCAAAGTGCTGGAATTACAGGCATGAGCCACTGCACCTGGCGAGAATTCTTAATAGCTGTTTTTGTCTGTTTTGTTTTAATTTAAAAGACTGATTCTTCCATTGGCATCAGTGTCACTACCAGTTCTAGTTTATTTCTTCTTCTTCAGGCTACTGAGGCTCTTGAAGAAAGTTATTTTCTTTGCCTCTTCGTGGTCTGTTGCCCCAGCTATACTGATGGAAGTCTGAGTTGTACCAAAATCAAACCTGCCCAACTGATACTCCTCTGCTGAGGCACAGGAGTAAGCCTCTCTTCTCAAGTCTCATTAGTTGCAAGTTACAACCATCTCCCAATGACTGGGACTGAATGCCAGTTCTTCCAGAAGCCAGTTCTTCCGGGTGTATAGACCCTTTTTAGGGTTATTATGATTCATAGGATCTGCTAGGCCCTTAATGTACTACAACATTAAACTTACAGATATTGCCCATTTCTGCTGGCTGAAAGCCCTCAATGAACTCTGAAAACTTAATTTTCTACTCACACATTTGGAAAAAAGCCTGCTTACCTTGCCCAGATCCTCGCTCAACACTGAGTAGAACAAAGTCCTCCCACCCCGACCCTTTGCCTTGACATATTAGTCCTGAGATCCCAGGAAAACTTCATTCTGATATACACTCCAGGGTTTGCCAGCCTTCTTGTCTTAGTCTTTGTAGATCTCTAGAAAGAAACTAAACTATATGACTTCAAATGTTAAAATCTCTAGAGTAGAAAGGATGTTCACATAGAAGATTATTTGAAAAGATTATCACAAAGATAAAAGTTGTGAAGGTAAAGATGATCTATAAAATTAAATAATAGGATAAAATTTCCCTGAGCAGAAGAATGATAAGACTCTGCAGGTCAAAGCGTTTATCAAGTCCCAGGAAAAGATGAATGATAACAAAGGCACTCAGCCATACTCTGGTGAAATTCTTGATTTCCTAGGTAAAGGAAAAATATCACAAGCTTCTACAGAGGAGTGACAGGTTCTTTACATAGGAAAGAAAATCAGATGAGCACTTGACATATCTAAAACACTAGAAGCTGGCTGATAGTGGAGTAACATATAGGCAACCAAGATAAAGGGTTTCTTATCCAAAGGAAGGCTTTGGATATATTTGGATATACCAGGATTTAGAGAGTACTGTAACCAAATGACAACTGAATGAAACAGATATCTCAAGACAGAGGAAAACATTAGATTTTTCTGTTAGGCATAGAGAAAAAGATTAGATGTTTTCTTACACTATGTCATTTTGTTTCATAAATTCACACTTAGCACTTCTACAAATTCCCATGCATTTTTATCTCTTTAAACTTAACTATATAAAAAGAATAGAGAAATAAAAGCCTTCTAAGAGTTTAATCTTGATGTGGAGCAAGGAGATATTGGTAAGTATAGTATCTTGGTTGGAGAGAGGTTTAGACATAAATTTATTTGGATAAATAATAAATGTATTTATTACTGTTAGAATTCAGAAGGTAACTAATAGCAGATTTTAAGTGTTGGTAAAATTGAAAACAAAAATTCAAGATTAACAGGCAAGAAAAAAAGGGAGTATACACTGAAATAGACCAAAAACAAGAAAATTTTAAAAAGCAACAATATAACTAATTGGAAGTAGAATTTTGCTTCTAATTAATATGTACATTGTAATGATCATCACTCTTACCATATTGTTGAGAAGACCTCACATAAACTAAAAAGCCATCAAAGAGATGTGGCCACAGATAATTCTAAATAAAATAAATTGCAAAGAGAAATGAACCCTACTGCATCAAGAAGTAAAGACAAGCAGTCACTTTAGTACATGGGAACGTTTATTGAGATAGAAACCAGGCAAGCAGAGGAGCAAGCCTTCTATAAGCAGAGTTACTGCTGAGGCAAGGAGAGATGAGCTGAACTTCCAAGTACTATGTGGACTGGCATGATAGATTGGAATCTGAAAGATCCCAAATGTCACTCAGTCCACTTCGTCTATCAGTTCTCCTCAAGAGGACTTTTGCAGCTTAAGCACTGACAGGAAACTGGGAGAAAGGCAGAGAGAGTTCTCATAATCTCTAGAAGTTTAAATCCCAAAGTTCCCTTAGAAGGAATAACTGATCTCATTTTGGGGAGAGTTGTAATAGGTGTATTGAAATTAACTAAGCAACAGCCCAGTCCCAACCTAAGTCAACTCTTGATTTGAGAAGAGCTCTATCCCTTACCCTAGGTTTCTGAAAAAGGAAATGGTGAACCTTTTCTGAGGGAAGACGTTTTCTATTTCAGTCTGCTGATTACATGTCTAGCAGTTCTAACCTATAATCAAATTCTGAGGCATAAAAATTAGCAGAAATTAATGACCCATAAGCAAGAAAAGGAACAATGAATAAAAGGAATCCTACAGATAATCAAAACGTTGGAATTAGCAGGCAAGAATTTTAAAATACCTGTTACACATATGTTAAATAACTTATGAGGAACCATGAGCAAAAGGAGTGCAAAGATGGAGAATTTCATGAAAAATAAATGAATGCATACTCTAGACCTGAAGAGTATAACAGATAAAATGAAAATTCATTAGATGGGCGTAACAACAGATAACAGCAGATAACAACAGATAGGACACCTTAAAAGAAAGGACCACTGAACTGGAGGGCAAAACAATAAAAATTATACAGATTATCCAAATTGAAACAAGATAAAGAGGAGGCATGGGAAGAAGAAAGAGTCAGATCTGTGTGACCCTATGAAATGGATTAAACATGCAATTGGGATTACCAAAGGAAAATAGAAAATATGGGTGAAGAAATATTTGAAGAAATAATGGGCTAGTAGTTTTCCTCTAATTAAAGACAACCTGTAGGCATAAGCTTAGCAAGGAGAAGTAGTCATCAGCATTTCAAGCTTGTTTCCATAACTGTGTTGATGCTGTCTCAAAATGGCAGATAGGAGGCAGGACTCACTTGCAGCTCCCACTTGGCTGGACAGAGCAGTGCACAGAGAATCACATTGTGAACTTTTGCTCCAAGAACTACTGCAGGAAAATGCCAGAAAAGCCGAGAGAATCCACAGATCTGTTAGAGGAGGGAGCTTGCTGCTACAGGCTCTGTGAGATGGCTGAAAAACTTAGTCCCCAAAGTGTGAGACAGGGAATGTCCACCTCTGAACACACATTCTCACTGGGGAACCTGAAGGTCCAGATCACCAGAAAAGGATTTGACCTTACCTGGAGCTGAGACAAATTTAGAGAGCTGAGTGAAATATAGGGGTAGAGAAAGCGGTGGGAAGAGCCCTGTGGGCACTCTTGGTCCTCAGGGAAGCCATTCCTGCATTCCTGACTGTCTTGCAGGAGTCCTTGGGGAGGGCCACCAGTGGAATTGGAGGAAGACCATAAAGAGAAGGAAACGTCTAGCTCAAGTTTATAACAATTTCAACTGAAGACAAAGTTTCCTGGACAGAATCTGAAGGAGGGAGCAAATAAGGAGTGCAGATATGAGCACAGAATCCACAGCAGGTGGGAAAGTGCAAAACCTGAAAGCCCTGCTTGCTTTTTCAGAGGAGAGGCTTGTAGCCTGGGGCAAGTTCTCAACCCTGCTCACTGGATGCTTGGAAATAAGCTCCTTGCTACTGAAGGGTAGAGTGGGAATGAGAGTAACATTTTGGGATGCATGGGAGCTGGGTGAGGCCTGGAAAGTCTAACCAGTAGACTCAAAAGTAAAAGAAAGAACGTAAGAGCTGAAAGAAAAGGCTTTCCAATTAACCCAATCCGACAAAGCCAAAGAAAAAAATTTTTAAATGAACAAAGCCTCTTAGAAGTTTGGTATTATGTTAAATGACCAAATCTAAGAAGAATTGGTGTTCCTGAGGAAAAAGAGAAATCCAAAAGTTTGGAAAACATACTTAAGGGAGTAATCTAGGGAAACTTCCCTGGTCTTGCTAGAGATATAGACATCCAAATGCAAGAAGCTCAAAGAACACCTGGGAAATTCATCACAAAAAGATCATCACCTAGTCACATCATCAGGTTATCTAAAGTCAAGATGAAGGAAAGAATCTTAAGAGCTGTGAGGCAAAAGCATCAGGTAACCTATAAAGGAAAATCTGTCAGATTAACAGCAGATTTCTTAGCAGAAATCCTAGAAGCTAGAAGGGATTGGGGTCCTATCTTTAGCCTCCTTAAACAAAACAATCATCAGCCAAGAATTTTGTATCCAGAGGAACTAAGCTTCATAAATGAAGGAACTCCAAAAGGAACCCTCAAAACCATGTAAATACATGGAATTTAAATAAACTGATCCCAAATGATCATTGGGTCACCAATGAAATCAAGATGGAAATTTAAAAATTCTTTGAACTGGATGATAATAGTGCTACAACTTGTCAGAACCTCTGGAATACAACAAAAGCAGTGCTAAGAGGAAAGTTCATAGCCATAAATGCCTACAATCATCTGAAAGAGCACGGGCACACAGGTCACACCTCAAGGAACTAGAGAAACAAGAACAAACCAAACGCAAACCCAGCAGAAGAGAAGAAGTAACAAAGATCAGAGCAGACCTAAATGAAACAATAAAAAAATACAAAAATGAGTGAAATGAAAAGCTGGTTCTTTGAAAAGATTAACAAAATTGACAGACCACTAGCGAGACGAACCAAGAAAAGAAGAGAGAAGATCCAAATAAGCTCAATTAGAAATGAAATGGGGGATATTACAACCAAACCACCAAAATACAAAAGATTGTTCCAGGCTACTGTGAAAGCCTTTGTGTACACAAATCAGAAAACCTAAAGGAGGTGGATAAATTCCCGGAAATATACTATCCTTCTAGATAAAACCGCAAAGAAATAGAAACTCTGAACAGACCAATAACAAGCACAAAGATTGAAATGGTAATAAAAAAAATTGCCATCAAAAATAAATCCAGGACCAGATGGATTCACAGCTGAATTCTATCAGACATTCAAAGAAGAGTTGTTACCAATCCTCTTGACACTATTCCAAAAGATAGAGAGCAAGGGAATCTTTCCTAAATCATTCTGTGAAGCCCGTGTTACCGTAATACCAAAGCCAGGAAAGGATATAACAAAAAAAAAAGAAAACCGCATACCAGTATCCCTGATGAATATAGATGCAAAAATCCTCAACAAAATACTGGCTAACCAAATCTAGTAGCATTTCAAAAAGATAATATACCATGATCAAGCAGGGATAGTTTAACATATGCAAGTCAATAAGTGTGATATACAACTTAAACAGAATTAAAAATAAAAGTAATATTGTCATCTCAATAGAAAAAAGCATTTGACAAAATCCAGTGTCCTTTATGATTAAAACCCTCAGCAAAATTGATGTAGAAGGGACATACCTTAAGATAATAAGAGCTATCGGTGACAAACCCACAGTCTACCTTAAGATAATAAGAGCTATCGGTGACAAACCCACAGTCAACATTATACTGAACAAGGAAAAGTTGAAAGTACTCGCCCTGAGAACTGGAACAAGGCAAGGATGCCCACTTTCACCACTTCCGTTCAACATAATACTGGAAGTCCTAGCCATAGCAATCAGACAAGGGAAAGAAATAAAAGACATTCAAATCAGTAAAGAAGTCAAACTGTCACTGTTTGCCAATGATATGATTGTATACATAGAAAACCCTAAAGACTTATCCAGAAAGCTGCTAGATCTGATAAATTAATTCAGTAGAGTTTCTGGATACAAAATCAATGTACACAAATCGGTAGCACTGCTAAACACCAACAGTGACCAAGCTGAGAATCAAACCAAGAACTCAACCCCCTTTACAGTAGCTGCAAAAAAATAAAATAAAATACTTAGGAATGTACCTAACCAAGGAGGTGAAAGATCTCTACAAGGAAAAGTACAAAACTGCTGAAAGAAATCACAGATGACACCAAAAAAATGGAAACACATCCCATGCTCATAGATGGGTGAAATCAATATTGCAAAAATGACCATAACTGCCAAAAGCAATAAAAAATTCAATGCAATTTGCATCAAAATACCACCATCATTCTTCACAGAACTAGAATACAATCCTAAAATTCATATGAAACCAAAAAAGAGCCCATGTAGCCAAAGCAAGATTAAGCAAAAAGAACAAATGTGGAGGCATCACATTACCCAACTTCAAACTGTATCATAAGGCTGTAGTCACCAAAACAGCATAATACTCCCACTAGACCAATGAAACAGAATAGAGAACCCAGAAATAAACCCAAATACTTAACAGCCAACTGATCTTTGACAAAGCAAACAAAACATAAAAGTGAGGAAAGGACACCCTATTTGACAAATGGTGCTGGGATAATTGGCAAGCCACATGTAGAAGAATGAAACTGGATCCTCATCTCTCACTTTATGCAAAAATCAACTCAAGATGGATGAAAGCTTAAATCTAAGACCCAGAGTCATAAAAATTCTGGAAGATAATATTGGAAAACCCCTACTAGACACTGGCTTAGGCAAAGACTTTATGACCAAGAACCCAAAAGCAATTGCAACAAAAACAAAGATAAATAGATGGGACTTAGTTAAACTGAAAGGCTTCTGCATAGCAAAAGAATCAGCAGAGTAAACAGAGAACCCACAGAGTGGGAGAAAATCTTCTCAAAGTATGCATCTGACGAAGAACTACTATCCAGAATCTACAAGGAACTCAAATCAGCAAGAAAAAAACAATCCCATCAGAAAGTGGGCTAAGGACATGCATAGACAATTGACAGTTGTCAAAAGAAGATATACAAAAGGCCAACAAGCATATGAAAAAATGCTCAACATCACTAATGATCAGGGAACTGCAAATCTTTTCTTTTTTTTTCTTTTTTTTTTTTTTTTGAGACGGAGTCTCGCTCTTCCGCCCAGGCTGGAGTGCAGTGGCCAGATCTCGGCTCACTGCAAGCTCCGCCTCCTGGGTTCACGCCATTCTCCTGCCTCAGCCTCCCGAGTAGCTGGGACTACAGGCGCCCACCACCTCGCCCGGCTAGTTTTTTGTATTTTTTAGTAGAGACGGGGTTTCACCGTGTCAGCCAGGATGGTCTCGATCTCCTGACCTCGTGATCCGCCCGTCTCGGCCTCCCAAAGTGCTGGGAACTGCAAATCAAAACTGCAATGTGATGCCCCCTTACTTCGGCAAGAATGGCCATAATCAAAAATAATAGATGTTGGTGTAAATGTGGTAAAAAGGGAACACTCCTGCATTGCTGGTGGGAACGTGAACATGAACAATCACTGTGGAAAACAGTGTGGAGATTCGTTGAAGAACTATTAGGTTGGTGAAAAAGTTACTGCAGTTTTTGCCATTAGTTTCAATCAGCAAAATCCACAATTACTTTTGCACCAACCTAATAAAAGTAGCGTTTTTGGTCCAGCAATCCCACTACCGTCTACCCAGAAAAAAAAAAAAAAAAAAAAAAAAAAAGTCATTATACAAAAAAGATACTTACACACACGTTTATAGCATCACAATTTGCAGTTGCAAAAATATGGAACCATCCCAAATGCCCGTCAATCAACAAGTATATGTATATACACCACATTTTCTTTATACATATATATACACACACACTCACACCTACACACACACACCATGGAATACCACTTGGTCATAAAAAGGAATGGAATAATGGCATTCACAGCAACCTGGATAGAATTGGAGACTCTTATTCTAAGGACTTTGGGAACTTGGGGCAAAGGGTGGGACAGGGATGAGGGATAGAAGAGTACACATTGGGTACAGTGTACACTGCTTGGGTGACAGATGCACAAAATTTCAGAAATCACCACTAAAGAACTTATCCGTGTAACCAAACACCACTTGTTCCTCAAAGACGTATTGAAATAAAAAATAAAATTTAAAAAAATAAAATTTGAAAGCTTAGTAAAATCCAAGAAGGATACACACATACGCATATACATATATATAAATGAAACCATAGATACCTCCTAATTAAACTGAAGAAAATGAAAAATTTATATTCCTTTAGAGTATAAATATACACGTGTGTGTGTGTGTGTGTGTGTGTGTGTGTGTGTGTGTGTGTGTATGAAAGAAACCATACCTAGGTACCTCCTGATTAAACTAAAAAGAAAAGTACAAAAGCAACCAGAGGGGGAAAAAAATGTGTTAGGTTCAGGGAAATCATAGTAAGAATGATGCCTTCCTTCTCATGAGAAGTAATGGAATGAAATCATTTTCTAAAAGCAAATGGCTATTAACCTAGATTTCAATACCCAGAAAAACATTCTTTGTAAATGAATCCCTACTAAAGATTTTTCAGGAAAAAACAAAACATAGTCACCAGCAGACTTACACTACAAAATAACAGGGGGTTAATGATCTCATGTGAAAGCCTGGATCTGTAAGAAGGAATAAAGATAAATATATCGGTCTAAAACAACAATACTGAAAGTGTATTATGGTGTTTATAACATATAGAAGTTAAATACAAGGCAGCAAAAGCCTGAACGGTGGTTGGATAAATGGGGTTAACACTTTTAAGTTGCTTATATTATTCTTGAAGTAGAAAAAATCCTAATTCAAAGTATAGTAAAGTTGTATATTGTAATCGCTATATTAGCCATTAAAAAATATGAAGAGATGTAGCTAAAAAGCCATCAGAGGACATAAAATGGAAGAGTAAAACTATTTGACTATTCCAAAAGAATATAGAAAAAGAGGAAGAAAGGAACAAAAAGAAATGCAGTAAGATAGCAAAATGCTAAACTTCAGCAAAGCCGTATGAGTAATTGCATTAAATGTAAATAGTCAAATCATTGAAAGGCAGAGATTGTTAGACTGGACAACCTAGCAGTAATGTTTATTGATAGATTGATTCTTTATTCTGCTGACAGACTGCCTTTCTAATTTTTTTCATTTTTATTTGTTGATAGGTCGATTTATTCTACCTATATTCTATATTCCTGAGTTCATTAGGACATATGCAGATTTTAAAATATTTCATAATAACATCAACATTTTAACTATATTCCTTTACAATTATGTTGAATGAACATAACATGTATAATTTAGAGTATAAACAATAGTATTTTTATTTATTACAGATTTACCAGAAAGTAAGTGTATTATTAGTGTTCTCCAGAGAAACAGAACCAGTGGGAAGTCCATAGAGAGAGAAAGGTTTACTTTAAGGGATTGGCTCAAACATTGTGGGGGCTGGCAAGACCAAAATCTGCAGGCTAGGCCAACAGGAGGGAGACTAGGAAAGAGTTGCAGTTCCAGTCTGAGGGCAGCCTGTTGGCAGAATCCCCTCGCTGTCAGGTGAGTTGTCATTTTCTTAAGGCCTTCATCTGATTGAATGAGGCCCACGTACATTATGGAGGGCAGTATGCTTTACTCAAAGCCTTATGATTTAAATGTTAATTCCATCCAAGACCTTCAAAGAAATATCTAGAATAATGTTTGATCAAGTATCTGGGTACCATGGCCTAGTTAAGTAGAGATATAATACTATCCATTATAGCAAACTATTTATTATAAGCTTTCAATTATTGTTATACCTTAATAAAAGTGAAATGAGATACAGATAGGTTTTTAAGTAAAATTTACCTAAAATAGGAAGTTATTTTGATACATTTTTTCTAAAGTTTATTCCTTTCTATTTATTTTTTACTGCAAGCTTGAACAAACATGCATAATTGTATCTCCAAATGATATTATTTATATATGTAATCTAAATTTAAAACTAAGATTATAACTTTATAATCCACTTTTTGAAATTCTAATTTTCAAAACATTCTTATCCTAAAATTGAAACTCTAAAATCTGTAGAGTTTTTTTGGTTTTTTTTCTTGTTATCGTATAAACTATGTGTATAGATTTTTTCCTGGTTTACTTTGGTTTTTATTATTTTAAAGTTCCTTTTCTCCAATTGAAATTACTTTCTATTTAGATAAGAGTTTAAAAATCGGTAATCAGCCTAGGTCAATTTTATAGCTGTCAGATTACAGTAGCGAGAAGACGTGTGTGAGATGTTGTTAATTGCTGAACTCTGGCATGACCACTCTCATTTGAAAGCCAGTTGCCATGCCACACAGTTCTCAGTGGTTGCAGCTAGGATTGTGAGACTGTAGGGGCTGACAAAGTTGGGATTTCTCAATTTATTCTCTGTATGCTTCTGTATTGTTAAAATCTTACAATAGGAATCTACATTACTTGAGTATTTGCCTGCGTGTTGTACCCTTTGAAAAAAAAAAATTTACCCAAAACTGGTGTTACTTTATGAAGAAGAGTGTCTTTCCATCAAAATTACCTTAAAGATTTTATTACACTTAAGATGAAACTCTGTTAATTTGCTCTGTGGTAGTTCTTCAAAAAAGGATATCCATATTTTACTAGACTCTTGTAGTCAGAAACTGTAATATATTCATCTTTTATCACTGGGTGCCAAGAATAACCACTCAAAAATATTAGTCAATTGAATGAAGGTAGTATAGTGCTTTATACTTCACTGGCTAACAATAAATGTTTAAAAAATTTAATGAAACAAAAACTTACTTTAATCATGTTTCATGATTCATTTTGAAAATACTCTTGCAAAGCGATAGAAAGTGATTGTGTTGATCTCACTTAATTCTTTACCATACTTTAAGAAAAATGAGTCATATGCTTTTAGAAGAAGAACTAATATTTAAACTAGGAATTTTACTAATTGCTATTAACAGACATTGTAGTTCTTGCCTCTAGTCCTGCATATGACAACCTTTAGCATTATTTGAACAAACTGTGTTAATATCCTAAATTATAGGTTAGTTTGCTGGTAGACAAAAATTAGGAATTAAACAAGACCCACACTTGTGTTCATTTTTAACTTGAGTTAGACTTTGAACCAGTGTCTTTACAGATGAGATGTCCTATGTCACGTCCTGAAAGGCTGTTTATTACAAAGAAATGCAGTAGAGAACATTGAGAACAAAAAGATAAATCCACAAATGATAAAAGAATATTTCTCGAGGTTAGCCGTCTGTGTTACCATTTTAAAGGAGGGAATCAGGGGAACATTTTTCTTCAGATACTCATGGTGATTGAATAAATAGAGTATGTCATAGTAGGAAGTCAGATGATCAAAGAGAAATTCAGATGGATTTATTTATTCTTTTGAGAAAATAAGACAGTGGTGATTCACTTCATAGCCCTTGTGACACTTCTTTTTAAAAACTTCATATCCTTGAATCAGAAATAAAACTTTCATAGAAGAAAAGCAGCAGAGCCCAGATAATGGTGTGATTTTTGAGCTGAGAGCAGGATATGGACGCATCTTGCACTATTGCTAGGCATCACTTGAATGGGAAAAAAGACTTAGCTAACCTTGAGTCAGTTTAGCTAAACTCACCAACTGTTTCTGACCAAAGAATTCATGATACATCTTTAAAGGATCCTGCCTTCCGAGTGAGACTTTTTTCTTGGAAGCTGTGTGAGTCATAATAAATGTTTTTCCACTAAAATGGCATAAATATTTTCAACATGAAATGGACAGGCTTAATAACCAAATATTCACATTGTTTTCTTTCCACAGGGATTATCAGCATAGGAAGAAAGCCTTGTAACCATCAGGTAGATACAGCACCAACGGTAAGACAGTCTGTTGCTGCATTGTTAAAAGTGTTAAGAAACTACAAAATTATACTGGTTATAGTTACAGTGGCATTGTAGAAAGCTCTTACAACCTCCCTTTTGCCGAAAGTTATATCCCTGCAAGATTGGTTTATATTAATGTTGTTAACTTAGAGATAATTTATAGTTTTGATAATGTAATGTAAATATTTGTACGAATTGATTTTTACCGTTCTAAAAATGAATGTTATTTTGTGCACCAGCATCAGCATCATTATTTAAAGTGAATGTTTTATAATAGTGAAAAAAGGCCATTATGCTTCATTTCTCTTATAGGTTACTTTGCTTTATTATTATAGAACTGAAGTCTTATCTTTTATCCCTCTTCTCAACAAAAGGCATTTAACAATTATAGCATCTATTCACTATATTTAAAAAGTTTTATTAATAAAAGGAAGAGAATTAGATTTCCCTTTTAGTCTCTAAATATAATATTTGTGTGAAACATATATTAGTTGCTAGTTTGCAATTAAAAGACTCATAAGGTGATATGGAGTACACTGTACATTCCCTAGTCCTACTCTTACTTCTTATCCTTTGTATTCATAAGTCTTCCACGTACTTCCTGTGATTCTCCATTTCCTGCTGTGAGAAAGATTTGGTGATATAAGTTGAGTATCCCTTATCCAAAATGCTTGGGACCAGAAGTGTTTTGGATTTTGGTCTTTTTCAAGTTTTGGAACATTTGTGTTACACTTCCTGCATCCCTGAGCCAAAAATTAGAAATCCAAAATGTCCCAGTGAACATTTTCTTTGAAAGTCATGTCAATGTTCATAAAGTTTCAGATTTTAGAGGATTTCATATTTCAGGTTTTTGGATTAGGGATATTTAAACTGTACCAATTAAGAAAATAAAGATGGCTGGGCGTGGTGGCTCATGCCTGTAATCCCAGCACTTTGGGAGGCCAAGGCGGGCAGATCACAAGGTCAGGAGATCGAGACCATCCTGGCCAACATGGTGAAACCCTGTCTCTACTAAAATACAAAAAATTAGCTGGGCGTGGTGGTGCATGCCTGTAGTCCCAGCTACTCAGGAGGCTGAGGCAGGGGAATCGCTTGAACCCAGGAGATGGAGGTTGCTGTGAGCAGAGATTGCGCCACTGCACTCCAGCCTGGCACCAGAGCAAGACGCCATCTCCAAAATAAATAAATAAAGATAATATTAAAGTATTTGAATTGTGTTGATGATTAATATATGCCTCAGTAGCAAATTGACTCTATTTTCTATTTGTAGTAAATCCCTATGATTGATTTAACATGTTTGATAACTTAATATGTGGGACTCCAGAAAAGACCAGTACATGAGGAATTAGCATACTCATTAAAAAGTACTTGACTGTAGTATGTATGTTTCAGTTATCCTTTAGTAAATATGCTAAAAGAGTAGCCATAACATGATTATAAATTTTATTCTTTAGTATTAAAAAATTAAAGATGGCAATTAAGAAAAATTTATTATTTTAATATATTTGAATAATATACTCAGTCCTTTTTGATGTATTTTTTTGAAGAAGGATTGGCTGCTCTTCTCCTTCTGTGTCTCTGCTACAAACTAAGGATGTTACTACCTCTCTCCGTGACAGCCCCCCGGCTTGCCAACACTTAATCTTTGCCCTTTCTCCATCACCTCTAAATGGAATCATAAGTCTGTTCATTATTATTACCCAATGCTCTCTGGTCCCAGACCAGAACAGGTAAAGTCTGATTTTCACAGAAATGTAATTTTACCTAATTTCCATCCTTGAACCTATATTCTCTTATTTTCTTTAAAGGGCTTAGGAGAAGAAAATGATTAGGATAGGGAGGAAAAAAAGGAGTCTGTCTAAATATGTATCAAAGTAGGATATTTGTAGCCCCAAACTTTGTATTCTGCTGACTCAAAAAGAAGAGATACCGTGATTTAAGTATCTGTTAGAGCCTGAGAAAAAAACAGAAAGGGAGTGAGCCAGGATTTTAGAATAGCTGAGGCTGGGACCCCGAGTGACTTCTCGACCCCAGACTTAACCCTCGATTCCCAGCTTACTTCTTTACCCATTTTCACACCCACATCCTGCTTGCTCCAGGTACTGCCATGAATGGCAGTTCTAGGAGAGTGCTATATGCTAGTTGCAGCCATTAAATGGGTGAGGGAAATGAGCAAATGAGAATTTATCAGACCTCTTTTCAAAGGAAAGATGTTTTGTTTTTTTGTTTTTTTCTCTTTTTGAGACAGTCTCGCTCTGTCGCCCAGGCTGGAGTGCCGTGGCTCAATCTTGGCTCACTGCAATCTCCTCCTCCCAAGTTCAAGCAGTTCTCCTGCCTCAGCCTCCTAGGTAGCTGGTATTACAGGTGTGCGCTACCACGCCCAGCTAATTTTTGTATTTTTAGTAGAGACGGGGTTTCACTATGTTGGTCAGGCTGGTCTCAAACTCCTGACCTCGTGATCCGCCCGCCTCGGCCTCTCAAAGTGCTAAGATTACAGGTGTGGGCCACCGCGCCCCGCCGGTATGTTTCTTAACATTCCAAGTTGGAATTCTGAATGAAGTTTACAGTAAATATATGGTTATGGTCAATCAAACTTGAGTTTGATTCTATAGTGCTATAATATAATCCAGTGTCCCTTCAGTAAATAAAGATCAGCCTGAGAACAAAGCCACCTCTGTCCCTTTGTTCCATGTCACCTCTCACTCTCTTTTTCATTTACTTGTTTCCTTTTTGTTTTTGATTTACTACATGAACTTTGATTTTTTTTGTTTGGGTTTTTTTTTCTTTCTTTCTTACAAATAGTACCATATTTGTTTTTTTGAGATACCTTTAATAGAAAGTGAAAAAAAAATCTCCACGTGACATGACATGACACCCCCTCCAGGAAAAAGAATCAAACCTCTATTTTAACTGTCTGTAATCACTTAATTTTTTTTTTTGGCATGCTGAGCTCTTAATTTTGTTTATACCTCAGAGTACATTTTCTAGTTGTTCTTCAAGAATTAGAAAATGGGAAGTGAATTATCCGAGTCTACATATTTTTAAATACTTGTCAGTTGCCTTTACTATTAGACAGCTTGCCAGGATTTTTAATTACTTGAACATAACCTTTTCTCCTCAAAATATTGTGGAAATTGATTATCTTTGCATTCTGGCATTTGGTATTGCAGAAGAGACATTGGACATCAGACTGCTAGTCATTCTCTTATGTAAGGAACCTATGTAGCCTGCTCGTATATTATAGATATTGTTTTATTTTCTTTATACCTGATGTCCTAGGTCAGTTTTGGTGGTTAAATGTGTGGCTTTCTTTTCACTGATTTTTGTCCTGAATGATATTCATTCAGACACTGTACTATTGATAATAGAAAAAGTAAATAAGACATGAGATAATCATGATGTTAGATTATACGAAAAGATTTACATCGTGCCACTTTAAGAATTAGTCCCTCTGCACCTGCTTATCGCTTATAGTAAGTTAAGGATAATATCAGCCTCAGATTAATCAGAGGTTATTGTCTGAACCCTAAAAGGCAGGTGTAAAAGTTAGTTAATTGTTAAGTCAGCACAAGTGTGAGTCCTGTATTTACTTTATATGAAGGACTTATTTGCAAACCAAAGGGAAATGGCTACTAGCATAAGGAAGTATTCCCCCAGGAACATTGTTAAAACATATCTACCTTTCAGTGTACAGTCATACGCGTGGCAAATCCCATAGCTTTTCACATTTTCTGGCAGAATTAATATACATGTAAAATACATTGAAACATAATAAGCCATACTGAATATATAATTTCTAATGTCTTGAGGAGTATTGTTTTTGAATCTCTTCCAGTGAAAACTAATATGATAAAATTCAAATGACGTCAATATGGCCTATTCGAATGAATAACTTAAATTTTTGTACAACTCCTACATTCCAAAGTTGTAATACTAATATTAATAATTTCAGTTTTTATTCGATGACCCTGTAACCCCTGGTAGAGAGAACAAAGCTTCTTTTAGCAAATGGATTTTGGGCAGTATATAAAATTACAGCTTGCATTTTCACAGAGGCCTACACATCTATCACAACAGGTTGAAATAAAATCCAGACTGTCTCATCAGGATTATACCAACTATGAAACACTTGCCACGTGTCTTTGTCTTAAGTATTCTTTTAATTATTAGAATTTAAAGCATCCTAACCTGATCGGAAATTTAAATGTTGATTCATTATTCTTCATATTTATAAGACCAATTTTAAAAGCTATTAATTTATTCCTTCTACAGTTACCCTTCTTCAAAGTTTTCCAAGGGCTGAATGAATTTTTGTCACATGATTTTTCATCAGTAGTAAACTTTAATATGCGTTAGACTTATTTTGTTATTCTGAAATATTTCTGAGATGTTTGTAATGTTGTTTGCCATTAACACTAAACTTACTCATAAATGTATTGATCTGAATCATATAAATTAAATTTTATCCTGAATCTCTTGGATTATATAATATCTGTACTTACTCAACAACTGTTGAGTTGTGACTGTTGATGGATTGTTATCCTTGTTTAGCCCATTCTGTAGATTCACAAGAGTGCCACCTATTGCACTATTATACTTTTGTATACTTTATACATATATTCATGTAAAATATGGCTGTTTCATATTTTAACATAATAATTGGGACAGCTTATATGTAGATACATGTATGAGTTCAAGTGAAATGTCCTTTATTCAAAGGAAGCACTTTATTTTCTACAATTTATTGCATTTTCCAAGAATTCATAGTATGTAAACTGGGGTGAATGGGCCCCTATAAAACTCATAAAGTAGAACCCGTGGCCAATCTCTTCCTGTAGGTAATTGCAGGGTGGAGAGGGAACTAATAAACTATAAGCTTTTATAACTTGTCATAAAAGAACTTGTTTTCACTTATCAATAAAGTAGCAATTCAAAGCAGTTCTATTGAAATTCAAATATAAATGCAAAATATGTTCTCTTTAACAACCACTTGTAGTCTTCCATAATATAACATTTTTAAGTATATACACATCAGTTTATTTCTCCAGACATTAAAAATTATGAAACTTATGTTGATTTTTTTTTCCCATTAGCGTACCCTGCTGGATTTATGTTTTTCTTAGACTTTTTTCCCTCCATTTCTTTTTCAGTTTTGCTAAATTTCTCTACCTGAAAAACTCTTAAAATTCTGAAAATTTTATATTACTGGAAGATATAACAGCAGCATAAATTGAATTTTCTAAATTATCAGGAAACATTAGATATACAATATACATAGGATAGTAGTACCATACCAAGCACTGGAGAGGTATGGAAGTACTATGGGAAAAGTAGAAATACCAAAAAAAAAAAAAAAAAAAAGCATAAAACATGGTTTTACAGGTGTTTAGATATCATATCGATAGATAGAGAGATAGATATATAGATAGATCGATAGATAGATAATGTGTCTTTAGTTCTTGATGTCATTAGAAAAGTGATCTGTAAACAACTAAACCCTAATATATGAAATGTATAAAAAATTCAGAGCAATAATGGAAGGGATGTCATGTTACTGAGGCAGTTTGTGCCCAAGTATAGGAATATGGTGTAAGGTTTTGAGTGCTGTAGGAATTCCCAGGACTGAAGTGGTTTAGGAAGGCTGTTTAGAGTTGGAAAGTGCTAAACCAGATCTTGAAAGGATGAGATTTTTAAAACAATAGGATTTGCTAGACCAGAGTAACAGTGTGACCAAAGATCATAGAAGGGCACACTGTGTACACAGAGTTTATAGATGGGTAGAAAATTTGACTGCAGCAGTGTAGATGAGATAGTGGAAGATTATAAAATGTGATTTGGGCATAATTTATAAAGATCATTGAATGTTAGGTTAACAGTTAAGACTATCTGTATAAGCAGTAGTAAGGCATTTGATCATGAGAATAATATGATCAAGGGAGTAATGTTTTAAAAGGATTAAATAAAAGCAGCTCATGGAATTGCAGGTGGTGGCGATAGGAAGAAGGTAACTGAGCTGTGAAGCTACAGAAATCTACATTTGTGGTGATAAGGATTTGAACAAGGGGACTATCGGGATCAATCTGGAAATGGAAATAGAGGTATGCTTATAAAAAAGACTTGGAGATGAGAGCTGATGAAAGGGACTCAAAGGAAAACTTGTAGTTCAAAAAGGAGATCCCATTGTTGGAAGGCCCGGGCATAGGTTATGGGAAGTCATGTATAATTGCGTGCAGGTTCTTCACAATAGGCATCCAAAGGCCCCATCCGAGAAGGTGGCGTAGGTCCAGAGTCTTTAGAAACAGCTGAGTCAGGAACGATTCTCCTCCTACCCACCTCCGAAATCTCTTCCACAGAGCTGTTTATCCAAACCACAAATATGATCATGTATTTAAGATCCTGTGGTGTACCTCATCACCTGCCAGATGAAAACTTAATTGTTTCGTCTGTCATTTGAAACCCTTCGGCTACTTTTCTAAACTTATCTCCAGTTTGTCCCAGTACTCACTCTGGCCACTGAGTTATTTGCAGTTCCTAAATATGCCTATGGTTTCTCACATACAGAAGCAATGTTCAAAGTAAAGAACACTGATTCCAGAACCAAATTACTTGGTGTCGAGTCCTGATTCTTTGGCTATGTTTGTCTTTAGTCACGTTTCTTTACCTCTTTGTGCTTCAGTTTGCTCATCTGTAAATGGGGATAATACCTACCTCGTGGAATGTTATGAGAAATAAGTGAGTTTATGCAAATGGGACCTCGATATATTTCTGTATACCAGCTGCTGAATATTATTTAATTACAGGAGATAGCCAGATATTAAGGACAAGAATATATTTCAAGCTTGAGAAGTAAAACTAGGTCAAGAATCAAAGGGAGGACCCAAGGGTCCCAGTTAGGTCAAGGAGATCAGGAACAAGGAAACCTGGTGAATGTTGCCTCCCACAGCTGGCTTGTGTCTTAGTCAATTTTCTTTCTTCTTTTTTTCTGTTATTTTGTTGTTGTTGTTTTATTTATGTGTGTATTTATTTATTGCATATTGTGACTCTTCCCTGGAATCAGTGCAGAAGTTCAGTTACGCCAGGACAATAGGCATGAACTGGGACTATCTGGGGCAACCCTAAATATCTGATCACCTTATTCATCAGTTCTGTAAGTGATGATAGCCGAAGTGATCTTTTACAAATGTAAATCAGAATGGGATAACCTCCTGCTTAACACCCTCAGTAACTTCTCCTTATGTTTAGGATAAAACCCAAACCCTTTCCCAGGGCCTATAGGACCTTGCATGATCTGCTCTCTGCCTATCTCTTCAGCATCATCCTATGTTACTCTGTTCTGAGTTTCTTGAGCATAAGTAACCTTTCTTCCACTCACCCATAGACCTTCGAATATTTGGTCTCTCTGCCCCTGACTATACACAAGCTTTTGCATAATAGGCTTTTTCTTGAGATCCCAGGTAAATGTTAACTTTTCAAAAGACCTTCCTTCACCCCCATTAGTCTTTATTATTACACCTTTTTTTTTCTCAGCAGTTATCCCAATTTGGAATTTTTTTATTTATTTTCTTATCTGGTCTTCCTCAGTTGGATGTATGTTCCATGATAGCATGGACCATGTCCATCTTACTCACCACTGCTTATAGGCCTTCAGTGGATACTGCTTAAATGAATGAATATATATGTGATGAAACTATAAAAATAAATAAGAACAGAGGGCCAGCCTGGATGTGTGTCCATATTTTAAAAGTTGGAAGAAGAGCCCTCAAAGAAGACAAAATGTAGAAAAGGAGGCAGGAGATCAGGGATAACGTAGCATCTCGGAAACCAATGCAAGTATGGAAATGGAGGGTGTTTTTATGCTATGTCTGGGAGAATGAGAGCAGGGCCCAGAAAGGAAGCTGGATGGTCACACTAGGAGGCATGGTGAATCAGAAGCAATTCAAGAGGCTCATCATGAGAGGAGATGGAAAATAGAATAGCAATTAATTTAGCCCTGTGGATATGTTACTGACTCATTTCAGAAAAGAAAACATTTTGCCAAAAGAACTGCCATGAGATAAACCTATATAGAATGTGAAATAAATATTTCTTTTTCCATGTTCTGTGAAAGTGAAAAGTACAGTTTGGGTAATTATACAACAGTATTCCGTTCAAAATAAATATTTATCAGATGGAAGGAAAGATCCAGCAGTATGAATGAGGCAGGAGAAAGATGCAAACTGAGTTTTAGCATTTGACAAAGGAGTAGAGTAGGTCAATTGTGCAAGGTGTCTTACCAAGGGACTTACTTTTCTAATTGCTAAAATGAGGAGAGTTGAAAAAATTGATCTTAAAGTCAACTTTTGGGTCTGAAGTTCTGTGAGTCTTTTTCAACTGCTCGTATTGCTCAAAGACAATATATTAGAGCAGAAAAATGAAGCACATCTCTAGTGGTCATCCTTTGAATGCTCACTTATCATTTTATTTATTCTTAGGATTCAGTTAGAATTCACTTCCCTATATTATAATGTGGCAGTTAACGCCACCACCATTTTTGTTGAAAACTTCATGCTGCTTAATAAGTGGGCATAGGTTAGTTGTTGTTGGTAGATCAGAATCTAAGTCTCTTCACTATAGGGCCCAGTCTCCACCTTCATAAAATCAGTGCTTGATAAACAATGCTAAGCAGTGGGATGTGGGATCCAAATATCTGTGCAATTTAGCCAGCAGATGGGTTGGAGAACACATGTAGTATATAGTGTGAAAGAGGGAGGACACTGGTCAGGCTGCCTAGTGTTCTACTGAATGAACACCCAGTAATCTGTTTTCTTCATTTCATAAAATCTCACTATTTTTTCTAAGATAAGAAAAGGGGTAGGTGCAGTGGCGCATACCTGTAATACCAGCACTCCCAAGGTGGGAGGATCGCTTGAGGCCAAGAGTTCAAGACTGGCCTGGACAACACAGCAGGAACCCGTCTCTTAAAAACATTTTTTTTTTAATTAGTCAGGTGCAGTGTCATGCACCTGTTGTCCCAGCCTCTGTGGAGGCTGAAGCAGAAGGATCACTTGAGCCCAGGAGTTCAAGACTGCAGTGAACTACAGTCACACCACTGTATTGCAGCCTGGGCAACATATAAATATTAAATTACTAAACTTAGTAGTGCTTTGTTGTGAACATAATGATATAATAAAGGCTTACATGTATTGAACACTTACTGTGTTACCAGTATATAGTTCTGATATCTATGCCTACTTTTATTCTGCATAATTCTATTTGGTAGATATTATTATTTCCATTTTATAAATTTGAAACTGAGGCACTGAAAAGTGAAGAGAGGCTTCCCTAGGATCACACACGTAGTAAATATAGAGCCAAGAAGTTATTTTCTCTTAACATGTTACATAAAAGCCTCTGAAGTTATTGAGATTTCCATCAAGAGTTTTTCAGAGACTGTGTTACCTACTAATATTGTAATATTGTCATAAGAGTATTGAGACATTTCTAGTATGTTTCTAGTCATTTAAGTTCAGCATATGAAAAGAGTATCAGTAGTTACTAAAGAAAGTGTACCCTTACTTGTGGATACATTCTTTTCGGGGGAAAAGATAAAAACTAGTTCTATGTTAAGAACACTGTGTTCATTAATTACTCAAGTTTTGTTCTTTGCTACAGATAATTAGTATATTAGCTTTGCTCTGCATTTAGATCCTTGTAGTACAAATAAGTTTCCTCTTATGTAAATATAGCTCTTAAGATGTTTGAGGACTGATGTTTCATCTTGTTCTTCTCTTTTTTAGGCTATGTCCTTCCTTTTTTTTTTTTTTTTTTTAACTTCTCTTAGTATTGATTCCTTTCCAATTTATTTATGTTCTTCAGAAAAGTGGCATTTAGAACTAGACTTAATGTTCCATTTATAATACAAAAAATGTAGTGGTATTATTGGTTTCTATTATCTGGATATTTTGTTTGTTGTTGAATTGTGACCTACCATAACTCCTTGATGTTTTAAAGATAGGCCGTCAAGACAGATCTTCTCGTTATTTATATATTTGTGCCTCATACTATCCTTATATCTGGAAAGAAGATGAGAATAGTGTCTGCCTTAATATTATTCTGTTGTTTCAAGTACTAAATACTGTGTCTAATACACAGTAATTTCTCGGCCATTAGCTATTACTATTTAACCCTAACTGCAAAGTTGTCCATTTATTTTTACTGAATTTCATAGATTCATTTTTGACTCACTAACCTGCTTGTCAATATTCTTTTGAATCTTGATTTTCTCAACTATGGTAATAGCTCTCTTCCAAACTTTGTAACATTGACAAGTTTTATAATGCCTCATCTAAGTTTTCTTTATTCAAAAACATTAGAAAAATATTAAACAGTGCACAAAATCAAAATGGCAGCATTTTTTTTTCCTGTAGGCAATTTAAGTTTTTATTTTTAAGTAATTTTACCTGGGGAGTGTTATTACTTAATAGTAATTTCAGTGTTGTATTGTACTTTAACAAAGCATTTACTGCATGCTTTTAAAATAAGATATAGTGGTTGCTTAAAATTTCCCTTTCCCAAAAGGAAAATAAAATTTGACCACTCTAAGGAAGCAGTAATATAATCACTAGCAGCAAGCAAACCTTGAGTTAACAGGCCATGAAATGAAAGAAACAATTATTTGGAAAAGAAAAAATTTAACACACATGGTTATGGAGCATTACTTTCTATTTGGGGAGAAATTTAATCAAAGGTTATCAAACTACTAGTACCCTGGTTTTCCTGCCTAGATGGACATCTACCATCTGCCACTACTAATGTTCCATAGATTGTTTTTTTTGCCATGATAAACATGTAAGTTCACCAAGTTTCATCTTCTTCTGATACTCTATCCTGTCATCTCAGTGTCCCCAGCAGTGAGATTGGTCTTTGACAGAGATAGCCTCACGGCAGTCACTAACACAGACACCCTTGGTATAACTACATAATTGGGTCACAGATTAGCTAGATGCATAAAGATTAAGTAAGATAAATCCCTAGAAGGGGGAAAAAACCCTTCTTATTCTGTATTTGAAATCAAACTTCATAAAGTTTTCTTGTCAGCTTATCTCTGGCTGGTACTATCTTATGGCAACACATGCAGACCTCTCTGGGAGCACTTTTTGGATTCAGAGCTTATTTTACCAAATCTGAAAATAAATCCTGGTTTTCAGCAGAGGAATTCCAGTTAGTGGATCTGCATTTGATTTAGAAAATATGATCACATTTATAGCTGTGAGTGTTCTACAGAAATATTTTACTACAAAACACCTTTCCTCTGTGATAATTTGAAGAACTTCAGGAATTGGATTATATTTATTGGGCACCTACTATATATTGTGCAAAGTAGATGATCTCACTTGAATGTCATAATAATTCTGTGAGATAAATTATTATCATCGTCACCTTTTGCCAATGAGAAAACAGACAAAAGATCTTTAAGCGTCTTCTAGAATCATTTAGATTTAATGTGTTAATTCATTATGATAAATGAGCCAAAAATATTAACTCTAAAAGCAGAGTCAGTTTATGTGAATAAACCATTAAACTCTAATGTCATTCAGTGACACAAGGCAAATTTTGTGAAAATTGAGAGCAGTTTAGGTAGTATTAACAGCAGTTAGCATGTATGAAACAATGTATATTTTTAAAAGCCCTGCTACATACTGTATATTATCTCATCTGATCTTTGTAACGTAACTGTAACTTTCAATAGGATTAGGCAGGGAGTGTGACAATGAGGTTGGAGACAACAGGCACCACTGGAAAGGCTGAACAGAATGACAGCTAAAAAGAGCATGATGACCTTGATTTCCTCCTTCTTAATAAATCCACCATGGAAGTTATCTAAGAAAGCCAATTTCTAAAACATTTCTTGGAAAACATTCCATCAACCCACAAAGAAGTTTCAAACAGATAACGATCTGAGGCTAGTGGATAGAATCTTAGTCCGTTTCCTGGGAAGAGGGGCACTTCAGTTCTAATAGCTGTGGAGTGGGTTAAAGATGTGTAAGTAACAGAGTAATCTGGATGTGAGAAGGGGATCTTGGGGTTTGGTGGGAAGAAAGGGGCCCAGAAGCTGTGGTTTTTGTAGTGCACTGGCAGAGTCACCTGTGACCTTGAGAAAGGAAATTACAAACACCTGCTACACTTCAAACTATGCTACCCACATGCCACAGACAGCTGCTTGAAGGAAAGGGGTGAAGGAATGAGAAGGTGATTATTTGTATCACCCAAGAATGAGGTGATGGGGCTGTTTCCTCTCTTCCTTGAGACCTACTTGGTAAGCTCACTGTACACACTTAAGTTTCAGCTAATGTTCAAGCATGAATGACTGTCCAGCTGATATTCTAATCCTAATTCTTCTTTTCTTTCTCGTTTACTAGAAAAAAGATCTTTATAATCCATACTTAGACTGTTACCACTTGGTAATTTAAAGAACCTAAAAATAAGCACAGCTCGGCTGGGCGCAATGGCTCACGCCTGTAATCCCAAGCACTTTGGGATGCCGAGGTGGGTGGATCACGAGGTCAGGAGATCGAGACCAGCCTGGCTAATACAGTGAGACCCCCATCTCTACTAAAAATAAAAATAAAAATAATTAGCCAGGCATGGTGACGGGTACCTGTAGCCCCAGCTACTCGGGAGGCTGAGGCAGGAGAATGGCGTGAACCCGGGAGGCGGAGCTTGCAGTGAGCCGAGATCGCGCCACTGCACTCCAGCCTGGGCAACAAAGCAAGACTCCGTCTCAAAAATAAATAAATAAATAAATAAAAATAAAATAAAAATAAAAATAAAAATAAGCACCGCTCAATAAAACTCCTGTCTTCCCCAGGACCTTCACTGGGCCTTTCCACTTTAGTTTTCTGTCATTGGTACTACCAGCTGTTTGGTCTTACGAACAATACCTTAGTGTAATATGTTAAGCTTAGCTAGTTCTCTTATGTCCCACATATGTTGCTTTCTCCTTTGATTATATTTCCACAGTCTAACCTCTTTTGTCTATTTCCATGGCCAGGACCAAGGTTGTCTTCTCTGATGTGGAGAAATATGGTCTCCTTATCTGTATTTTTGTTTGCACTGTTGCTTTCTTCGTCATAAGCAGCTACACTTCCTTTAACAATCATTTCCATGATGTTCTTTTTTTGTAACAGCTTGATTTGTATATAATTCACATGGCATAAAATGCACCCTTTTAAAGTGTACTGTTCAGTGGTTTTAATATATTTTTAGAGTTTTGCAGCCACCACCTCTGTCTGATTTTGAAACATTCGTTGGCCCCCAAAAGAAATCTCATACTCATTAAAAATGATCCCTTCCATTTCTTCACTTCTAACAACTATTAATCAACTTTCCATCTCTATGGGTTTGCCTATTCTGGATATTTTATATAAACGCACTGTGTAGCCTTTTGTGTCTGGCTTTTTTCACTTACCATAATGTTTTCAAGGTTCATCCATGTTGTGCCATGTATCAGAATTTCATTCCTTTTGATGACCAAAAATAATATCAAGTATATGGATATGCCACATTTTTTATCCATTAATTCACTGATGGACATTTTGATTGCTTCCATTTTTAGCTACCATGAATATTACTCTGTGAGCATTCATGTACAGGTTTTTGCATGGACATAAGTTTTCCATTCTCTTGGGTATATATTTAGAAATAGAATTGCTGCATCATATGGTGACTCTGTTTAACCTTTTGAGGAACTGTCAAAATGTTTTCCAAAGCAACTGAACCACTTTACAATCACACCAGACATGAATGAGTGTTGCAATTTCTCCACATCCTAATCAGTAAAACTGATTCTTTATTATAGCTATCCTAGTGGATGGGAAGTGACGCCTCATGATTTTCATTTGCATTTCCCAATGACAATAATGTGAGCATCTTCTGAAATAACATTTGTATATTCTCTTTGGAGAAATGTCTAATTCAGATTCTTTACTCATTTTCTAATTCGGGAGATTATAATTATGTTTTGTTATATAATTATGTATACTAGATTTTTACACGTGTGTGTGTGTGTGTGTGTGAGAGAGTGTGTCAGAGCTTATTTTACCAAACTGAGAAATAATTTTTGGTTTTCAGAAATGGAGTTGAAGTAGGCTTGCTCTGCCTATGGAGTAGCCATTCTGTATTCCTTTACTTTCCTAATAAACTTGCTTTCACTTTATGGATTCTCCTCTAATTCTAAAAAAGAAAGAGAGAGAGAGAAGAGAGAGAGAAAGGAAAGGAAAGGAAAAAGGAAAGGAAGGGAAAGAAAGAAGAGAGAGAGAGGGAAGAAGGAAGGAAGAAAGGAAGGGAGGGAGGGAGGGAGTTGTAGGCATTCTACAGAAAATATCATTCCTTGTTAATACTCAAATAATTTAGGAATTTAATAATAATTATACCTAACTCTTGAGTACTTAATATGTACCAGGCATATAGTATGTAAATATACCTATATAGTACATAAAAATTGTAAAATTTTATAAAATATATATAAATTTTTAATGTAAATACATTCATATTATTTTTATCTAATTAAGTTAACCTGTTATTGACTTGTAAGAGTTATTTGTATAGTCTGGATACAAGTCTCTTCTTAGATACATTCAGCTCTCCGTGTCTGTAGGTTCTGCATTCACAGATTCAACCAACTACAAATGGAAAATATTTGAAAAAAAATAACAGTATGAAAATAAAAATAATGTAAACAAAAAATAGTATAACAACTATTTATATAGCATTTACATTGTATTAGGTATTATAAACTAGAGATTAAAGTGTATGGGAGGATTGTGTAAGTTGTATGCAAATGCTATTTTATATAAGGGACTTGAACATCCATAGATTTTGTTATCCAAGGGGGATCCTGGAACCAATCCTCTAAGGGTACCGAAGGTTGACTGTATATGATTTGCAAATATTTTCTTCCATTCTATAGGTCGTCTTTTCTCTTTCTTGATCATATCCTTTGACACACAAAATGTTTTAGATTTTGATAAAGTTTAGTTTACTTTTTTATTTTGTCACTTGTACCTATGATATTATGTCTAAGAAACCATTGCCTGATCTGAAGATTGACTCTCAGATTTTCTTATGAGGGTTTTATATATTTAGCTGTTACCTTTAAGGGCTATAATCCAGTTTGACTTTACTTTGTAGACAGTGTGAGTTAAGGATCCAACTTTATTCTTTTGCATTTAGCTATTTTTGAAAAAAGTCAGCCTGGGGGGGTTGTTTGTTTTTTGGTTTTGGGTGTTTTTTTTTTTTTTCCTTTTAATTGTCTTGGCACCCTTGCTGAAAATCAGTTGACCAAAAATGTAAGAGTTTATATCTAGAGTCTGAATTTTTTTGCATTGATCCATACACACGCCTATTCTTATGGTCAGCATTACACTGTTTTAATTACTGTACCTCTGTAGAAGTTTTAAAATCAGGGTGTGGCCTTCAACCTTGTTCTTTTTTGAGATTGTTTTGGCTATTCTAGATCCCTTGCATTTCTGTAGGAATCTTATGATCACTTTGTCAGCTCTTGCAATATTTGTTACGGGAATTGCATTGAATTCACAGATCAAATTGTGAAAACGTTGTCTTCCCAGTCTATTAGCATGGGTCCATTTATTTAGGCCTGTTTAAATTTTTTGAGTGGTGTTTTGTGGTTTTCAGTGTATAACTCTTAGCGTTTTTTGTTGTTGTTGTTAAATTTATTTGTATGCCATTGCAAATGGAATTGGTTTTATATTCAGATTGTTCATTACTCTGGTAAAGGTGTTTATCGCTTGGGTATAGAAAGATAAGTGGTTTTTTTGTATATTGGTCATGTATCCTGTGACCTTTTTGAATTTGTATATTCTAACAGGTTTTTTTTGTTTGTTTGTTTTAGATTTTCTTGTTGGGGGTGTCAGTTCTTTGAGATTATCTGCATACTCTGCTAATAGAGATAGTTTTACTTCTCCTTTCCGATCTGGGTGCCTTTTTTTTTTTTTCTTGCCTAATTTTTCCAGTTAGAACCTCCAGTACAATGTTGAAGTGGTGTGAATGAATGTCCCTGTCTTTTTCCTAATCTTAGAAGGTAAACTTTCAGTCTTTCACCATTAATTATGAAATTAGCTATGCTTCTGTGTGTGTGTGTGTGTGTGTGTGTGTGTTTTTGTGTGTGTGTGTGTGTAGCCTATATATAGCCTAGAAAGGCTATATATAGACTTTATCAGGTTGAGGACATTTCCTTGCATTCTTACTTTGTTGAGTGTTTTTATTAGAAAATGTTGTTGAATGCTTTTCCAATCTACTGAGTTTATTCTGTGGATCTTACCTTTAATGCTATTAATATGGTCTATTACATTGATAGATTTTCATATGTTAAGCCAACCTGTCATTCCCGTGACAAATCCCACTTGTTATGATGTATAATATAATCTTTTTCATATGTTGTTGATTCTGTTTATTGGTATACTGTTGAGAGTTTTGCATCAGTATTCATAAGGGACATTGATCTGTAATTTTCTTGTCTGTTTTGGGATCATGGTAAGACTGATGGAATGAATTAGAAAATGTTCATTTGTCTCTTAATTTAGGAAAGTTTGTGAAAGATTGGCATTTCTTTAAACATTTGGTACAATTCACCAATGATGCATTCTGGGCAGTTTTTTGATTACTGATTTAATCTCTTTATTGGCCTATTCACATTTTCTATCTTCTTCAGTCAGTTTTAAGTTACATCTTTCTAGGATTTTGTCCCTTTCATATAAGCTATTTAATTTGTTGACATACAATTGATAGTCGACTTCCTTATAATCCATTTTATTTTCCTAAACTAGTTAGTGATACTCCCTCTTTCATTCCTGATTTTATTAATTTGGATCTTACCTTTTGTTTTTTTCTACCCTGGTCAGTCTATTTGAAGTTTTGTCTATTTTCTTGATCTTTCAAACAACCAATTTTTATTTCACTAATTTTCTCTACTCTTTTTCTATTTGTTGTTTTATTTATTTCCACTCTAATTTTTTTTCCCTCTGCTTCCTTTGGGTTTAATTTTTATTTAACAATTTTTAAGGTATGGAGTAAAAACATTCACTTGATATCTTTTTTCTCTTAATAAAAACATTTACAGCTATAAAATTTCATCAAATTACTGCTTTTTCTATACCCCATATATATTGGTATATGTGTTTTTCTTTTCATTTATTCTCTTGTAATTTCCCTGAGGTTTTATTTTTGGACCCAATGGTTATTTGGAGTATGTTGTTTATGTTCCTTCCACACATTGCGAAATTTTCTGTGAATGATTTTCAGTTTATCACGGTTGGAGAACATAGTTTCTATGCTCTCAGGTTTTTAAAATTTATTTATTTAAATAAGTTTTATTTTTGGGCCTAACATATTGTCTCCTAGAGAATGTTCTAGTACACTCGAGAAGAACATGTATTCTGCTTTTGTTAAGTGAAGCATCCTATAGACATCTATTAGGTCTAGTTGTTTACAGCATTGATTAAATCTTCTATTTTTATGTTGATCTTTGAGACTGTATCAAGTACTTACATGTGTATACTTTTTAAGTCTTCCTGATTGGTTGACCCTTTTATTTTTATAAAATGTCCTTCTTTGTCTCTAGTGAGTTTTTCTCTTAAAGTCTATTTTGCCTGATATTAGATTAGACACTCCAGTTCTCTTTTGATTTCCATTTGCTTCCATTTTTTCAGCAGTCTTGTGTCCTTAAATCTGAAGTGTTCTTCTTGTACATAGCTTGTAATTGGATTATTTATTTTATTCATTTGGATAATCTCTGCTTTTTATTTGGAGTGTTTAATCTGTTTACACTTAATGAAATTACTGATAAGATAGGATGATGTCTACAATTTGGTTTTGGAGTTTAATATGTCTGATGTATTATTATTGTTGTTTTTCCTTTGTTCCACGATTAGTCACTTTGGGGGGTTAAATTAGCATTTTTTACTACGTAATTTTAATTTTCTTTTCCCTTTAGCATATTTTCTTGAGTTTTTTCAGTGTTTACCCTTAGAATTACAATTAACATCTCACAACAATCTGGTTTGGATTAATACCAAGTGAATTTCAATAGTATATAAAAACTTTGCCCCAAGATAGTTCGCTTCCCTTCTGCCTCCTTTGTGCTGTTCTTTTCATGCAAATTATGTCTTTATACATTTTAAGCCCACCAGCTTATTTTTATAACTATTTCTTTACAAAGCTTTTTTAAATTAGATGGAGAGAAAAGAATTACAAACAAAAACATATATATATATGCTGGTTTTTATATTTTGTGTAGTTACCTTTATCAGTGTTATTTCTTTAAATGGATTTTAGTTACTGTCAGTGCCCTTTCATTTCAGCCTGAAGGACTTCTATTAGTTTTTCTTGAAGGGCAGATCCACGAGCAACAACCTCTCTTGAGTTACCAATTATCTTGCAATGTATTTATTTCACCTTTTTTTAATTTATTTTTTTTTTCAGTGACCCAGGACACTGCTTTTCCTTTCTCTTTTGTTTTTTGAGATAGTCACCCAGGCTGGAGAGCAGTGGCACGATCTCAGCTTACCGCAACCTCTGCCCCCAGGTTCAAGTGATTCTCCTGCCTCAGCCTCCTGAGTAGCTGAGATTACAGGCACGCCTCACCACACCCAGCTAATTTTTTTTGTATTTTTAGTAGAGACAGGGTTTCACCATGTTGGTCAGGCTGGTCTTGAACTTCTGACCTCATAATCCACCCGCCTCAGCCTCCCAAAATGCTGGAATTACAGGCGTGAGCCACCATGCCTGGACCGTCCCTTTTTTTTTTTTTTTTAAAGGATTGTTTTGCAGGATAGTTTGAATTCTTGGTTGAGTCTGCTTTCAACACAATATCAAAAGCATCATCCCACTAACTTCTGGCGTTCACATTTTTTTATGAGATATCTATTGTTAATCTTATTGAGAATCACTTCTGTGTGATGAGTTGTTTTATTCTATCTTGTTTTATTCTATCAAAGATACTATCTTTGGCCTTCAGTCATTTGACCATGATTTGTCTAGATATAGATCTTTTTTAATCTATTCTACTTGGAGTTGATTTAGCTTGTCAATGTGCAGATTAATGTTTTCCATCAAATTTGGGAAGTTTGGGGTCATTTTTCCCCCTTTCTCTGACTCTTCCTCTGGGAGTCCCATTATGCGTATGTTGGTACATTTGATAGCATCCCATAATTCTCTGAGGCTCTGTTCATTTTTATTCATTCTATTTTCCTTCTGTTGCTCAGACTAAATCATCTCAATTTACTTATCTTGAAGTTTACTGATTCTTCTGCCAGTTCATATCTACTATTGAGTCCCTCTAGTGAATATCGTACTTTTCAACTGCAGAATTTCACTTGTTTTTTTAAATTATATCTCTATATTGATTTTTTGTTTGTTTGCTTGTTTGGTGAGGTATCATTTGTACTTTCTCTTTAGACAAGGTTTCCTTTAGGTCTTTGAACATACTTATAATAGTAGTTAAAATATTTGTCTATTAAGTCCAACATCTGGGCTTTCTCAGGAGCAATTCTGTTAACTGTTTTGCCTCCCATATGGAGACATACTTTCCTCTTTCCTTGCATCTTTCATAACTTTTTCGCAAGTGGATATTTTAACTTATATAATGTGGCAAACTGGAGATTAATTTATCTAGTCCTAACTCATATCACCACCTAAGGCAGGTGCAGTGTTAAACAGCTACCATTAATTGCTTTTGACAAATGCCCTAGGGATATAATCATTCACACAGCATGCTGTGAGTCAGATCTTAAAAAGATGAGTCCTGGGATATGGTGGTGGGCACCTGTAATCCCAGCTAATTGGGAGGCTGAGGCAGGAGAATGACTTGAACCCAGTAGGCGGAGGTTGCAGTGAGCCGATATTGCACCATGGCACTCCAGTCTGGGCCACAGAGTGAGACTCCATCTCAAAAAAAGAAAGAAAGAAAGATGAGCCCTGGGAATGGAGCTTTTCAGGGAGCTGCTACACAGGTCATAAAGTGACATTTCTTTGGGATTGGGCTTTGGAGGTGCTCCAGAACCATTCTGCCCTGTCTAGTAACTGCATAGTTGTGAGATTATTGGCTTGTAAGGCTACCACCGAGTTGACAAGGGGATAATACAAATAGAGAAAATTAAAATTCCACAAAGCTTGCTGTTTCTGCTGATATTTGGCTGTTATTCTTAAATTCACACTCTTGAGATTATCGCAAGCCTTTAGTTAGTTTTCAGAGTTCTGATACAGTTGATTTTGACTGTTAATCCGAGTGTTCTTGCATTGGTGGAGGAGCCCATTTCACTGCCTCAGTGTTCTGGAAGTGATTCCCCTTTACTCATTTATCCTTAAGCTCAGAGTTTTCCATTTGTTTCTGAAGATTCTATTTGCTACTTTCCATTTTGCCATTCAAAATACTCTTTCATAAGTTTTAGAGTCCCCTAATCAACTTCTACATTTCCTTATGTATCACAATTAGAATTATATGCTAACATAGGGATGGATGTTTCTTTTCTCTTTTTTTTTTTTTTTTTTTTTTTTTTCCGTAGGTGGAGTTTCACTCTTGTCGCCCAGGCTGGAGTGCAGTGGTGTGATCTCAGCTCACTGCAACCTCCACCTCCCACGTTCAAGTTATTCTCCTGCCTCAGCTTCCTGAGTAGCTGGGATTACAGGTGTGTGCCACCATGCCCAGCTAATTTTTTTTGTATTATTAGTAGAGACGGGGCTTCACCACATTGGCCAGGCTGGTCTCAAACTCCTGACCTCAGATGATCCACCTGCCTCAGCCTCCCGAAGTGCTGGGATTACAGGCATGAGCCACCACACCCAGCCAGGGATGTTTTCTACTATGCTTCTTCATTATCCTTTCTGTTATTATATCCTTATCTTCTTCCCCATAAACCAAATGCTCATATGTATGTACCTGAGCTTCTCCTAGAATATTTGTATTGACACTGGAATTAGATAAGCCTCGGTGTTTTAGTAAAATAAGCAGTTAATTATCAATGTCCGGCTATCTGCTTTCTCATTTAATTTTAGTACTCAAGATTTCTTCACAGCCTTTTTTTTTTTTTTTTTTTTTTTTTTTTTTTTCGGAGACAGACTCTCACTCTGTAACCCAGGCTGGAGTGCAGTAGCAACATCATCACAGCTCGCTGCAGCCATGGTGACCTCTGGGGTTCAAGCAGTCCTCCTACCTCAGCCTCCTGAGTAGCTGGGACTACAGATGCATGCCAGCACACTCAGCTAATTTTTTTATTTTTTTGTAGAGATGGAGGTCTCATTGTGTTGCCCAGGTTGGTCTCGAACTCCTGGGCTCAGGTGATCCTCCCTCCTTGACCTCCCAAAGTGCTGGGATTACAGGCATGAGCCACTGTGCTTGGCCTCTTCACAGCCTTTCCACAGTAACTTTCCTCTAGTCATTTTAGTACTTTCCTGCCACCCCTAAGTACCAACTTCAGTAATCAAATGGACACAAATGTTAATGTATGCATAGTATTTATGTTAATATATACATATATGTGTATGTGGTACGTGTATGCCGCCACCTTGGTCTCATTTCAATTTCCCATGTAGCTTCCTCCTTTGGTGGCCTCAACAGATTGTGACTGAGAAATGAGTATGCAGTAAAGTACTTTGTTGATCTTCTTCAGGTGTCTTCATTATTAATACAGAAATGCCAAGTCTTTTTTTTTTTTTCCTTTTGGAATGAGAAAATAACTTTATTTCATTGTGGGGAGCGGGCCGATGTCCAGCCTCAGAACTTCTGGAACTGCTTCTTGGTGCCGGCAGCCTTGGTGACCTTGAGCACGTTGAAGCACACTGTCTTGCTCAGGGGCCAACACTCGCCCACTGTGACGATGTCACCGATCTGGACGTCCCTGAAGCAGGGGGACAGGTGCACAGACATGTTCTTGTGGCGATTCTCGAAGCGGTTGTACTTGCGGATGTAGTGGAGGTAGTCTCGGCGGATGACAATGGTCCCCTGCATCTTCATCTTGGTCACCACACCAGAGAGGATCCGCCCTCGAATGGAGACATTACCAGTGAAGGGGCGTTTCTTGTCAATGTAAGTGCCCTCAGTAGCCTCTTTGGGTGTCTTGAAGCCCAGACCGATGTTCTTGTAGTACCGCGGGAGCTTCTCCTTGCCAGTTTCTCCCAGCAGGACCCTCTTCTTGTTTTGAAAGATGGTCAGCTGCTTTTGGTAGGCATGCTCAGTCTGAATGTCCGCCATCTTCCCGGCCGGCCTGAAAAAGGGAAATGCCAAGTCTTTAAGACCCTTTTTTTGGCATAATTTTAAGGAAAGTGACAAGCAGTGAACCAAGCAGGTTTGTGTTCCCATGGTTCCATGAGTGCTTATAATGTAAGTCTAGTGATTAAGAAGAGCATAGACTTGGGAGAAAAGCAGACTTGCTCACATGTCTACTCTGCTAAATTGTGTAACTTAAAAATAACAATTATTTTAGTTTATAGTTAAGGAAACTAAGGCATGATAAATACTAAATGGGGTAGTTAGGAATATATGTGTGTGTGTGTATATGTGCATACGTGTATGTGTATAGTATAAAATGGTTAACACCTTCCTGAGACATAGCAAGCATTAAGTAAATGGTAGATACCTATATTCCTAAATATATCTGGACAAATACACAGGCATGTCTATAATGTATCAGATGATTAATAGTAACAGTAAATGAACATCAGTGCTGCGAGAAAACCCAACTGAGGTCTGTATGATTGTTTTAGAGCTAACAAGTTCTAAAACCTTGGTTGAATAAAATTAAAACATCTAAATGAGATGTTTAAAAAACAGAATACCTCATAAGATACAGAAGATTATTATAAAGGCAGGGTCTCACTTTGTCATCCAGGCTGATGTGCAGTGGCATGATCTCAGGAACTGCAGCCTCGACTTCATGGGCTCAAGCTGTCCTCCTGCCTCAGCCTCCCGGGAAGCTGGGACTACAGGCATGCACCACCATGCCTGGCTAATTTTTGTATTTTTAGTAGAGACGGGGTTTCACCATGTTGCCTAGGCTTGTCTTGAACTCCTGGACTCAAGCGATCCTCCCACCTCAGCCTCCCAAAGTGCTGGGATTTACAAGTGTGAGCCACCACGCCCAGCCCAGGCTACACTAAATTTATTTAAAAATCAATTGTGCTGTGACATTATGACAGCTATAACAAAAGTAGGCAATAGGAATTTTTCAGCTCCATTATATGGGACCACTGTCATATATGCAGTACGTCACTGACTGAAATGTCATTATGTAGTGTATGTCTGTATTTATAAATGTGGATGTTTATGTATTCCTTTTTTTTTTTTTTTTTTTTTTTTTTTTGAGATGGAATTTCACTCTCATCGCCCAGGCTGGAGTGCAGTAGTACAATCTCGGCTCACTACAACCTCTGCCTCCTGGGTTCAAGTGATTCTACTGCCTCAGCCTCCCAAGAAGCTGGGACTACAGGTGTGCTCCACCATGCCCAGCTAATTTTTCTATTTTTAGTAGAGACGGGGTTTCACCATACTGGCCAGGCTGGTCTCAAACTCCTGACCTCAGCGATCTACCCACCTCGGCTGGGATTACACGCATGAGCCACCACGCCCTGCCCTGTTTATATATTTCTAAAATGTTTTATAACTACTGGAACTGTATCTGTAAATCGTGAGTAGGATGTTACTTACAAATACTAGGATTTGTTCTCATTTAAAAATATTGTCTGTGTCTATTACTAGTAATTTTACGTTTACTTATAGCTTACAGTTCATTAAGAGAATTTAAAGAAATTCATTATACTTTTCTGAAATAATTCATGCACAAGTTATTTTAATATTATATATCTGCATGCACCTTGGTACTGTTTATTAGTAACATAAAAGTAGAGAAACAGGAGAGTAACTTTTACGAATGTTAGAGGTACCCTTTTTTTTTTGAAAAGGAATACCGAACCAAATACAATGTAACATCCCAAAAAATGGAAGCTCTCTGAGGGTAGGATTTTTTTTTTAAATTTCTTTTATTCATTATTTTCTCCTTAGCCTGTAAGAGTATTTGATAATAAGTAATTCATGATTGTTGTTGAATGAACAGATTCAATTTTTAAAGTTTGTGTATTTTTCTATTTTAAAATTTGACTAATCTTTAAGAGATTTTAAGGAAACCTAAAAATTATATACTATGACTCCTAGTTACAGTTTGAGCATAAGTTTGTTGAAAAAAAATGACAAAGTAGATGTTACATTGACCAAATCTAGAGCTAGAGAGCATTTCAGCGTGACAGGTGGGAAACGAAGCAAGGTAAGTAAAGCTAATAACTCAGAAAGGGAGAGTAGGTTCATTTCTTAAGTTTGCCCAGTAACATTCTAAGATTCGACTTTATATTTTAAATTATGTTTCTTACCCATTCAGTTACTACTTGATATGTGCAGAAATAAGTATATATGTTTTATAAAGTAGACCAGTAAAATAAAGTACTAACTAAACGTTAGGTACATCAGAATTGCTGAAAGACTTGCTAAAACACAGATTACTGGGCCCATCCCCAGAATTTATGATGCCCTTGATTTGGAATAGGGCCCAAGAATTTACATTTCTAACAAGTTTCCAGGTGATGTTGCTGCTGCAGGTCTGGGGAGTACATTTTGAGAACCCTAATCTAAATCAGTGATTCATAATTTTCTTTTTATAGTGAGCAGATTATGCCTCCCAAGAAAGAAAATGAAAATACACTATGATTTTTTTCTTCTCTTAACAAATCTGTAGTCCAATGTATAAAGGTCTGCAGAATTCTCTTGATTTCTTTTTAGCAAATGGCCAATAAAAACATGTATTTTAGAAACTTTTTCATTGTAACACCAATTATTTCTTATAACGTATGTGAATCGTGATTCGCAGTAAGAAAAGGTTTAATTCGTACCAATGGTCTTAGTCTGTTTAGGCTGCTGTAACAAAATACCATAGACTGAGTGACTTATAAATGACTGAAGTTTGTTTCTCACATTTCTGGAGACTGGGAAGTCTAAGCTCAAGGGACTGGCAGATTTGATGTCTGATGAGGACCCATTTCCTGGTTCATAGATGACATCGTCTTGCTGTGTCTTCACAAGTGGAAGGGGCAAGGAAGCTCTCTGGGGTTTCTTTTGTAAGGGCTTTAATTCCATTCCTGCCTTCATGACCTAATCACCTCCCAAAGGCCCCATCATCACTTCGATGATTAAGTTTCAGCATATGAATTTGAGGGGGCACAAACATTCAGATGATAGCACCAACCATCATATAAAAATGAGCTTTCACATGTAAAGTAGCTTTATTTTTGAAGCCCAAAGGTCAAATTCAGTCTAACTTGGAAAGTCATCCCTATTTGTCAGAGAATAAGAAAAGTATTTCCAAATGGTAAATTCAGAGGAAATGCTTTATCGTTATTGTTGTCTAACTACTAAGAGGCTTTTCCTATATACTATTGCAGCAATCAAACAAAAGCTTTTCCAGTTGATGTATGATCACAAACAATAAAGCTATGATGTTATCCAATAAATTAATATCTTCAATTTACCTTAAAGTCTATGAATGTTGTTCTTTTGAAATAATTATTTGAGTACTTAGTTTGGTAAAATTTTAAAGCTGGAAGGTATACCACATATCATCTTGTCTAGACCTCTTATTTTACAGATATATAATCTGAGTACTTTAACCTTGGAGGCCTAACACAGGACTGAAAACTCGTTCTCTTGATTTCTAGTTTGATATTCTTCCCAGTACCTTTGGTCATTATTTTATCAGATGATATTTGGAATTAAATACTTTCAAATGCTTGTTTGAAGTGTTAAGTTTCACATATCCTTGCATGGCAAGATAGGAATAGATCATTTATCTGATACAGAGGCAATAAACTGTGTGCAATTGTTTACTTTCTTTATCTCTGTTTTCTTAATCTATTATTATCCAGATAAGATCAGTTAAAAATAATAGGACCTTGATTTCTTTTTTATAAATATCTTTAAGGTTGTCCCTGGATATAATGGTAAGGGACTGTATGTTTCTACCACATGATGCGAGAAATAGGGCTATATGTTTCTTTATTCCTCTTATGAAATAAAATATAGTCCTAGTGTCACTATTAGTAAAGGAATCATTTGAATATTTAATAATGTGCTTCTGTACAATTCAGGATTTATTGTTAAATTTGGTTTTCTACAAATATTTTTTATCTTTGACATTACTGAGAAATGAGACTTTCTTAAAGCGTATTTTATTTCACTTTGAAAATAATTATTAAAACATTACTCTATATTTGGCTCTATATTAAATGGTAATAATTGTACCAGTAATCCTAAGGAGTACCTGAAGTCTTTGGCTGAGTGCTGATCTGCACATATGTGGAACAAAACTTCGTAAGAAAAGGACCATCAGAGAGTAGAAGGCACAAGAACAGGATGGCGAAATTCACATTTCTGATAGCCCGAATGGATAAACCTTCTGTCAGAAGACAAAATTATAATAAATTTAAAGATCTTAATTGGCTTATTTGCCAGAATGGGGCAGCATTTCATTCCATAAAATAGAATATATGTTCCAATAAAGTAAGCAAAAGAGGTTGGTTTTATAGACAGAGAAGGAATGGGGGGAGAAACAAAGAATAAAGAGCAGATTGGTTTTTTTTTTTTTTTTTTTTTTTTTTTGAGACGGAGTCTCGCTCTGTCGCCCAGGCTGGAGTGCAGTGGCCGGATCTCAGCTCACTGCAAGCTCCGCCTCCCGGGTTCACGCCATTCTCCTGCCTCAGCCTCCGGAGTAGCTGGGACTACAGGCGCCCGCCACCTCGCCCGGCTAGTTTTTTGTATTTTTAGTAGAGACGGGGTTTCACCATGTTAGCCAGGATGGTCTCGATCTCCTGACCTTGTGATCCGCCCGTCTCGGCCTCCCAAAGTGCTGGGATTACAGGCTTGAGCCACCGCGCCCGGCCGCAGATTGGTTTTTTAAAGTTACTTTCCTTGTATATCAGGAAAAGGAAAACAGAACAATAGAAAAATAACTGGTTAACTTCAGGTTACTTTTTGTTGTCAGGATTAAAAGAGAGGGAGCTTCATTACCATACTGGTTGAAGATTTAAACTGGCCTGTTTGGGAAATTGGTTCCCTCTCTTTCCGAATTTCTTAGAAGGTGAATTAACAAGTTAGTTTTGGTTTGATGACATAGAACTTCAGCACAAGTGACTTCATTTTGATTGTTAGTCTGGTCTGTTGGGGCCTAGTTCAGGAGCTTAGTCCAATGGCTTGTAATTTTTATTCAATATTCCCAATATGTGGAGCATCAGGTAGAATCACCAGGAAGGTCACACCTTGATAAATTAACCTAGGGTTAATTTAGCCCTAGAGTAAAGTCTTCTCTGAATATGCTATATCAAAACCTAAGCCTGGGCCAGGCGCAGTGGCTCACGCCTGTAATCCCAACACTTTGGAGGCCAAGGCAGGCAGATCATGAGGTCAGGAGATCGAGACCAGCCTGACCAACATGGTGCAACCCTGTCTCTACTAAAAATACAAAAATTAGCTGCGCTTGGTGGCACATGCCTGTAGTCCCATCTACTCAGGAGGCTGACGCAGGAGAATCACTTGAACCTGGGAGACAGAGGTTGCAGTGAGCCAAGATTGCACCACTGCACTCCTGCCTGGGTGACAGAGTGAGACTCCGTCTAAAAAAAAAAAAAAACCTAAACCTGAAAACCGGTATCAAGTAATTGCATGCCAGAACAAAGTCCAACACTCTTTAAAGAAATAGAAGAAAATCCAGCACTTACCAAAGTAAAAATCATGTCTATTAGTTTCCTAGGGCTGTTGGAGCAAACTACCACAAAGTTGGTGGCTTAAAACATAAGACATTTATTCACTCACAGTACTGGAAGCCAGAAGCCTGCAATCACATTAGTCAAGGAGAAAGCATAAAGAAAGTGGTGGGATCCAGATGCCACAATGCCTTATTAGACTGGCACAGAGAAGTTCCCAAATGATTATGGGCCCAGTTGAAGTAGTGCTGAAGGAAAAAGTGCTCATGCATGTGAATTTATTCAGTGCTTAGCTTGTCAAATGACTTGGAGGTATTACGAATATCAATTATTGGATTGCATTGTGGATAAAACTGCAAGGAACAAATATGCTGCTGAATTCTGCTGGTTGGTGTTCCCTCAGTACACTGGTTTCATTGACCAGGGGTCATTGAGAATTCTTCAGAGACCACTACAATAATATTTAATCCCTTGAAAGATAATACAGAAAGGAATTCTGCTAATACCTTACAACAGCCTGGCAGACTCTGCCTGAATCAAGAAATGGTGTCTCGAAAGCACTGCTTTCCAGCAGTGCTAGAAAAGACTGAAAATCGTGTGTCAAAAAAACAAAACCTGCCAGTCCAGTGACACTGAGACCATGATTATGCCCGAGCTTTGAGAAAAAGAACTCTGTTTCAAATATGTGAACAGTGGTCAAAATTTGACCGCGTGGATTTTGTGAAACATCTCATTTTCCAGACCTGTCATTACCAAGATGGACATATTCGCTCGTGTCTTTAAACTTCTGTCACAGAAAGATTTCTTAATTACTCTGTCAGCTCATGATTCGAGTCATATTGCTGAAGATATTCTGTCATGCCTACATGCCAAGCCACAGGTTGCAAGAAATGGTATGTTATAATAGACACTCATCAAAAGAATGGTCAAGAAAGATATTTCTATAGTGATGCCTAACTGAACAAGGAGAAAATAAACTGTTACTTCAGAACAAACCTCTGGATAGGACTGTGCCATCTAACTTCTTTATAGAACTTTAATTTGTTATAAAATATTGAGATAATAAAATCTAATCGGACACGGGGAAGTTATGATTTACTCAGAATCCACTGCCAAGTTAAAACAAGCAGAGAAGTTTACTACATACAGTACGTTGATCAGAAGATAGTAGGTGATCTTCATATGAGAAGTTTAGAGCACATTGGATAAAAACGCTGAAATACAAGCAGATTCCCATGAGCCACATTGTTTTTGCCTTTCAGTATGTTAAGGGAGTAATCCTAACTGAATGGTTAGATTCGGCTGCCGTCATGTTGACAGATGGTGGCATGTGAAACCACCCTGATTCCTCATTGCGTAGCAATTCTGTACAATCATACCTTGAAGATATTGCCGGTTTGGTTCCAGACCACTGCAGTAAGGTGAATATCACAGTGAAACAAGTCACACAAATTTGGGGGTTTCTCAGTACATAAAAAACTATGTTTAAAATTATGTTTACTGTGGTCTATTATGTAGTAGCACCATGTCTAAAAGAACAGTGTACATACGTTAATGAAAAAAATACTTGATTGCTAAAAAATGCCAATCATCATCTCAGCCTTCAGCAAGTCATCTTTTTACTGGAGGCAGGTCTTGCCTCAGTGTTGATGGCAACTGACTGATCAGAGTGGTGGTTGCTGAAGGTTGTGGTGACTGTGGCAATTTCTTAAAATAAGACAAAAATGAAATTTGCCACATCGATTGACTCTCCTTTCACAAAAGATTTTTCTGTAGCATGCAGTGCTGTCTGATATCATTTTACTCAAAGTAAAACTTTCAGTATTGCATTCAGTCCTCTCAAACCCTGCTGTTGCTTTATCAACTAAATGTATGTGATATTCTAAATCCTCTGTTATTTCAGCAAGATTCACGGCATCTTCACCAGGAGTAGATTCCATCTGAAGAAACCACTTTCTTTGTTCATCCATAAGAAACAACTCTTCATCCATTTGTTTTATCATGAGATTGCAGCAATTCAATCACATGTTCAGGCTCCACTTCTAATTCTAGTTTTCTTGCTGTTTCCACCGAATCTGCAGTTACTTCCTCCACTGAAGTCTTAAAGCCCTCAGAGTCATCCATGAGAGTCAGAATAAACTTCTTCCACACTCCTATTAATGTTGACAATTGGATGTCCTCCCATGAATCACAAATGTTTTTAATGTCATCTAGAATAGTGCATCCTTTCCAGAAGGTTTTCAACTTATTTGCTCATATTCATCAGAGGAATCACTATCTATGTCCAGCTATGGACTTAAGAAATATATTTCTTAAATGACAAAACTTGAAAGTCAAAACTACTCCTTGATCCATGGGCTGCACAATGGATGTTGTGGTAGCTGGCATGAAAACAACATTTATTTCTCTGTGCATCTCCATCAGAGCTCTTTGGTAGACCAGTGAGAAGTAATATTTTGAAAGGAATCTTTTTTTCTGAGCAGAAGGTCACAAAGCAGTAGGGCTTAAAATATTCAGTAAACCATGTTGTAGATGGATGGGCTATCATCTAGATTTGTTCTTCCATTTATAGAGGAGAGACAGAGTAGATTTAACATAATTCTTAAGGGCTCTAGGATTTTTGAAATGGCAATTGAACACTGGCTTCAATTTGAAGTCACCAGCTGTTATTAGTTCCTAACAGGAGAGTCAGCCTGTTCTTTGAAGCTTTTAAGCCAGTCATTGACTTCTCCTCTCTAGCTATGAAAGTCCTAGACGGCATCTTCTTCCAATATAAGTCTGTTTAATCTCCACTGAGAAAATCTGTTCTTTAGTATAGCCACCTTCATTAGTGATCTTAGCTAGATCTGGATAACTTGCTGCAGCTTGTACCTCAGCGCTTGCAGCTTCACCTTGCACTTTTATGTTATGGAGATGGCTTCTTTCTTCACACTTCATGAAGCAACCTCTACTAGCTTCCAACTTTTCTTCTGCGGCTTCCTCACCTCTCTCAGCCTTCATAGAATTGAAGAGAGTTAAGGCTTTGCTCTGGATTGGACTTTGGCTTAAGAGAATGTTGTGGCTAGTTTGATCTTCTATCCAGACCACTAAAACTTCCATATCAGAAACAAGGCTGTTTTGTTTTCTTATCACTCATGTGTTCACTGGAGTAGCACTTTTAATTTCCTTCAAGAACTTTTCCTTTGTATTCGTAACTTGACTGTTTGGCACAAAAGGCCAGGTTTTGCCTCTATCAGCTTTCTACATCCCTTCCTCACTAAACTTAATCATTTCTAGTTTTTTATTTAAAATGAAGGACTTGCAACTCTGTTTTGGTTTGAACACTTAGGGGCCATTATAGCATTACTAATTGGCCTAATTTCAATATCGTTATATCTCAGGAAATAAGAAGCCCAAGGAGAAGGGGAGAGAGACCTGGTGGTAGGGGGTAAGAGGGTGTAGGTTGGTTGGTGAAGCAATCAAAGCATATACAACATTTATCAATTAAGTTATTGTTTTCTATGGCTATGGTTTGTAGCACCCCAAAACAATTACATTGCTAACATCAGAGACCACCTATCATAGATCACCATAACAGATATAATAATAATGGAAACATTTGAACTATTATAAGAATTACCAGAATATGACACACAGACACAAGCACATGCTGTTGGGGAAAAAAAATGACCTTGATAGATTTGCTTAATGCAGGGTTGCCACAAACTTTCAGTTGGCAAAAAAAAAAAAATTGCAGTATCTGCATGTTTGGGAAAAACTTTGAAACCATGTTTCCACTGTGCTCTCACACCGCTTTTAACACAGAAGACTTCCATGACCAGCTAGAGGTACTCCAATCCAATTCTAGTACCCTCTACTTGAAGACAGCGTCAGATCCCACAGGCTGAGGGTTCAGTCCCCAAGACTGCCCCCAACCCCAGGTACCATTCACAAGTCCAGGCTTCCAGAACTTTTGACCAACTGGCTTCAAGTTGGGATTCCCACAACCTCCTCTTCCAGTTCACTTAATTTGCTGGAGTAACTCTTGGAACTCAGGGAAACACTTCTTACATTTACTGGTTTATTACAAGGCATATTACAAAGGAAACAGATGAAGAGATCCATAGAGCGACCTATGGGGGAAGAAGGGGAAGCCTCTATGACCTCCCTGGGGCGCCACCCTCCTGGAACCTCCATTTGTTCAGCTATCTGGAAGCTCTCCTAACCCAGTCCTCTTAGGTTTTTTCTTGTTTGTTTGTTTGTTTGTTTTAATTTATTTATTATTATTATTATTATACTTTAAGTTCTAGGGTACATGTGCATAACGTGCAGGTTTGTTACATATGTATACTTGTGCCATGTTGCTGTGCTGCACCCATCAACTCGTCAGCACCCATCAACTCGTCATTTACATCAGGTATAACTCCCAATGCAATCCCTCCCCCCTCCCCCCTCCCCATGATAGGCCCCGGTGTGTGATGTTCCCCTTCCCGAGTCCAAGTGATCTCATTGTTCAGTTCCCACCTATGAGTGAGAACATGCAGTGTTTGGTTTTCTGTTCTTGTGATAGTTTGCTAAGAATGATGGTTTCCAGCTGCATCCATGTCCCTACAAAGGACACAAACTCATCCTTTTTTATGGCTGCATAGTATTCCATGGTGTATATGTGCCACATTTTCTTAATCCAGTCTGTCACTGATGGACATTTGGGTTGATTCCAAATCTTTGCTATTGTGAATAGTGCCACAATAAACATACGTGTGCATGTGTCTTTATAGCAGCAGACTTACACTCTTTCAAGACTAAACCAGGAAGAAGTTGAATCCCTGAATAGACCAATAGCAGGCTCTGGAATTGAGGCAATAATTAATAGCCTACCAATGAAAAAAAGTCCAGGACCAGATGGATTCACAGCTGAATTCTACCAGAGGTACAAGGAGGAGCTGGTACCATTCCTTCTGAAACTATTCCAATCAATAGAAAAAGAGGGAATCCTCCCTAACTCATTTTATGAGGCCAACATCATCCTGATACCAAAGCCTGGCAGAGACACAACAAAAAAAGAGAATTTTAGACCAATATCCCTGATGAACATCGATGCAAAAATCCTCAATAAAATACTGGCAAACCGGATTCAGCAGCACCTCTTAGGTTTTTTATGGAAGCTCCGTGACATCAGCATTCCTTCCTCCAGGGTAGAGGGTGGAAGGACCCTCTGACTGTTCATAAGACCTACAGTTAGAAAGGTAGGGGGTGGTGATTAGAGCCCTACCTTGGGGCAGGTAAATGGAGAGCAGGAGGAGGTCAGAGATACTCTGTTTTCTGAGGCCTGCCCCTAAGGCCTAACATACCCACCATTAAACCAAAAAACTGTAGCAAGGGATATGGGAGTTATGAACCAGGACCTGGAAACAGAAACATAATACATATTATAACACCACACTGTGAAATACAATAAAATGAAGTCTGCCTGTACTTAAATGTCAACAATGGTATTATGATGACATGCTCCAATTTCTTTGCTTTAGAGAATGTAGCATCACCAGTCATCACCCTCCCAGGGATGCTGGTTGTAGAGTTTTATGACAAAGACATTGCTTCATCCGGAGATGACAGCTTAATAGTGTGGAACACGGTTCTGTAAGTTGCTGAGGACCTGAAATGGATACAAGTGAGGCATTACCCATTTGTAGTTTTAGGCTGGGGTGGTAGTAAGTGGTTCATCTGATACCATCAGGTTTAAAAGTATACTAGCCTGCTAGGGCTGGCCTAACAAAATACCACAGACTGGGTGGTTTTACAGAAATTGATTTTCTCAATGTGGTATGTGTATGTATGTGGACTGCTACTCATCCATTTTAAAAAGTATGAAATAATATATTTTGCAGCAACTTGCATGGAACTGGGACCATTATCCTAAGTGAGGTAACTCAGGAACAAAACCAAATACTACATGTTCTCACTTAAAAGTAGGAACTAAGCTACACAAAGGCATACAGAGAGGTATAATGAACACTGGGGAGTCAGAAAAGTGGAAGGAGGGTGGGAGAGGGATGAAGAATGAAAAATTACCTGTCGGGGGCTGGGCACAGTGGTTCACGTCTGTAATCCCAGCACTTTGGGAGACCAAGGCAGGCGGATCACCTGATGTCAGGAGTTTGAGACCAGTCTGGCCAACGTGGTGAAACCCCATCTCTACTACAAATACAGAAATTAGCCGGGCATGGTGGCGGGCACCTGTAATCCCAGCTACTCAGGAGGCCAAGGCAGGAGAATAGCTTGAACCCTGCAGGCGGAGGTTGCAGTGAGCCGAGATGGCACCACTGCACTCCAGCCTGGGCAAGAGAGCAAGACTTTGTCTCAACAACAACAACAAAAAATTACCTGTGGGGTACAGTGTATACTATTTACATGACAGGTACACTGAAAGCCCAGACTTCACCACTGTACAATTCATGCATGTAACCAGAAAACACTTGCACCCCTGAAGCTATTGAAATAATTTTTTAAAAAAATAAGAAGAAATTAATTTTCTCACAATTCTGGAGGCTAGAGGACCAAGATCAAGGTGCTAGCACGGTCGGTTTCTCCTACTGCCTCTCCTGTTGTCTTGCAGATGGCCACTTTCTCACTGTATCTTCCTTTCATAAAAATGCCAGTTCTGTTAATCCAGGCCCCACCCCTATGATTTCATTTAACCTGAATTACCTCCATAAAGGCCGTGTCTCCAAATACATTCACGCTGGGGGCTAGGGCTTCAGCCTGTGAATTTTGAGTGACACAGTTCAGCCCATAACAGTCACAGAGTGCAGAACATGTTTACAGGTACTAGTGGGCCATGCAAAATTAATGTGTGTATTTGGTTCTGTAAGAAGAGAAGAATCAGTGGGTACTATAATAGAAAAGGTGTAATGTCGACTCTCATAGGCTTTTTGGACCCCTGTGCCTCGAAGGGATTCTTTTATCAAGACACCCCTGTGTGTAAAATTCAGGAAAATTTTTCAGACTTCACTTGATAAGCTTCAGATTTTCCAGGGTTCACACAGTGACACAGCATGATGCAGGATTTCCTAAGTGATTCTGTTGCCTAAGCTGAATCTCACCTGTTCTCCTTCCCAACAGCCACCTAGGGCTCCAGACAAATAAGCATACGTTCACCTCATATTTGCATGAGACTCATTAAAGTTGTGGTGTTTCAGTGTACCACAGCCAGGATAAGGAACAACAGGAACGAACCATCATGGAGTTTCTTGGAACTAGGGGAAAAGAAAGAAAGAAGGAAAGGAAGGAGAGAAATTGAGACTGGGTTTAAGTCTTGATTCTATCACTTATTAGTTTACTTGACTTTAGGGAAGTTCCTAACTTTCTCTGGACATTAAATTCCTCTTTTGTAAAATGGAAATAAGGATACGTGGCCTCACCAAGTTGTCATAAGGATTAAGCAGAGTAACACCTAAACAACTAGCATGGTATCTAGAACGTGGTAAGCACTCAGTACATTTTAATTAGCTTTCCTCTTCTATGAGAGTACCAGGTGAGAGAGTGAAAGAGAAATTTGGAGAACAAAGAGAAAAGTTAAAAGTTCCACTTTTATGTAAGTGAGTTAACATCAATATACTAAAGTTATAGCTTGTAAACCTTAAATAATACCCTGCATCACATGTTGTAAATTAGATACTATGCTAAGCTGTACAATAGGCATTGCATTTGAGCCATTTGAATTAAATTATCATTATTGCTCTTATATGGTGACAGCAGTTAAGTCCAAACTCATTTGTTAGAATTACCTGGTTGATGTGTTAATAAATATTGTTAAATGGATTAAAAGGTACCAGAAACAGCTATGTGAACTGTAATGGAATCCTCTGGTTAAAACCCTTCTGTGCCTTTCCATTGGCCATATTATTGAGTCTGAACTTTTTCAACACGCACGATCTGAGCCCTACTTACTCCATTAGCCTCAGCTTCTCGTACCCTTCTCTCTCAGCTCTCACATCTAATGCCGGGTTCCACCACACTGGATTCTTAAGTGTCTCTTCCCTGGACTCACACGTGCTGTGCACACTGAGACATGATATATATATATGTAATTTTCCATTACATATGTAGTTGTATAAGCTATACATTTTCAGATACTGTTTAAGTAGAGGGGAAAACAGCATAAATGTATTATTTAGTATAGATGTTGTTATGTCCTGCTTTATACAGTGTATCAGATCTAAATCTAAAATGAATTGAGGTCTTCCTCCTTTTAACTACTATAAGAGATTTTCTTTTCTTTTTTTTTTTTTTTTTTTTGAGACAAGGTCTTTCTGCGTCACCCAGGCACCCAGGCACCTAGGCTGAAGTGTAGTGGTGCAGTCATAGCTCACTGCAGCCTCCAAACCCTGGGGCTCAAGTGATCCTCCCACCTCAGCCTCCTGAGTGGCTAGGACTGCAGGCACACACTACCACACCCAACTAATTTTTTTTTATTTTTATGTATAGAGATGAAGGTCTGGCTTTGTTGCTCAGGTTGATCTCGAACTCTTGACTTCGAGCAGTCCTCCTGCCTCAGCCTCCCAAAGTGCTGAGATTACAGGCATGAGCCGTCATGCCCAGCCAAGGATTTTTAAATTCCTGTGCAGCCACTGCCATATCATTTTGACTTGGGTTTTCAAAAGAAAAGGAAATCAAGTAGGATTACCATAACACAAAGAAGAGGATTCTCATAAAAAGGCTTTTCCTCTTAAATTCGTATCAAGTAAAAATAACTTATAAGGATACTTTTTAAAGATAGAAGGTTTAAGTTGTTGATGTAAAACATAAAAAATTTATGTGTATGTAGAGAAATTTATCTCAAAAAGAGACATTAACAGTAAACCAAGCGATGCAATCACATTGTTCCACTGAGCTTTTCCTTTTTGTAAAACTGTAGACCTTCTGAAGATTTTTTTTCAGATGCATCTGCTTAGCACAGAGAATGAGACTTAAAGGTAGTATAAAACAATTCTAAAAAAGTAAATGGTATGCGAACTTTTTTTTATTTGCTTCACAAGTAATTTACTTAAAAAAATTAACATCTGCTATTTTGAAGCTAATCTTAGTGTATTGAATGCTCATAACCATTTCTCAATCCCACAGTCTTTTATCTTGCTTCTCCTGCTGTGTTCCCACCACCCCTCATCCCATTAGCAAACCTTGAGACAGCCTCACACTTACCAAAGTACTGCTTTGGTTTCAGCTGCTCTTCTGCAAGAGGAAGTGAATGTTGGGGGTTTTCTCTGTGGTACAGTTGTGATAAAGCTGTGGTGGTCTTATCTCTCTCTTAGGTAGTGGCTCTTTATGACTACACAGCGAATCGATCAGATGAACTAACCATCCATCGCGGAGACATTATCCGAGTGTTTTTCAGAGATAATGAAGACTGGTGGTATGGCAGCATAGGAAAGGGAAAGGAAGGTTATTTTCCAGCTAATCATGTGGCTAGTGAAAGTAAGTTTTATGCTCCCTTCCTGGTTTACTAGTATGGTATAACTGATAGTCCAAGATTTTATCATTTTCTAGTCTTTAATTTACTGTCTTTGTAACCTTTGCATGTGTTTACCAGTGGATATTGCTTTTCATTCTCATGATGTAAAAAAATAAAAAGAGGAGGCACTAGTACGTTAGAAAGCTGCTACATTCTGAGATTGGAATGTTTGTTTCATGGACTTCTTATCCCAGGGGACCCTGCCCCTCTAGCTACCAGCTTTCTTATTCAACTCGTTTGACCCTGCACCTGCCTCGTGCACAGTTCTGTGAGTTCTTCTCTTGCCACAGTGACTTCTCAGCTGACTGGCATCTTAAGAGCCTCTAGTTCCCCAACTGCAGTTCTTTTACTTTGTATACCTCAGTCCTAGCTGGTTACCTGTGAAAACAAAACTACAATAAGTTGTTTCATTCTCAAGTAAATTTAGCCCTCATTTATGGGGGAAAAAAAAATGAGCCAGAGCTGAAAATATGTAAGCACAAAGTTGATAAATGACAATTATTTAAAAGCTATATGCACATGTTGACAAAGCCTAGAACTTACCATGTGATGTGACAAGACTGTATGAACCTATCTTGTATTTTAATTTCTACTTTGTGTTTTAATAATGGTTTTTGTTCAATAAATAACAGCTTAAAAATGAAAAAAAAAAAAGAACTAGGAAAGAAAATCTAAATATGGGTTTCTGAAAGCTGTAGATTCACCAGTAGGCCTTGAGAGGTGAAAACAGAACTAACGCAGAGAGCCTGAAAACAGAAAATAATAATAACTTTAAAACTATCATTAAAAAGAAGTACAGTAGTGCTTCTTCAGAAAAATACATCCTATCCACAATTAACTTGATAGCATGCTAGGAAAAGCACAACACTCAGGGGTCAGGAAAACTGACTTCTAACCTCAGCTCAACATCTTACACTCATATGCCCCAGTTACCTTCTGTAAAATGAAGGAATTAAATGATATCGTGTGTAAGCTTTTCTTCTGCAAGCACAAAAATTCTGGTTCTGATTCAAAATGTAGTGTAGGCAAGCCAGGCACTGTGGCTCATGCCTGTAATCCCAGCACTTTGGGAGGCTGAGGCAGGCAGATCACTTGAGGTCGGGAGTTCGAGACCAGCCTGGCCAACATGGCAAAACCTTGTCCCTACTAACAATACCAAAATTTAGCCAGGCGTAGTGGCAGGCACCTGTAATCCTGGCTACTTGGGAGGCTGAGGCAGGAGAATCACTTGAACCTGGGAGGCAGAGGTTGCAGTGAGCCAAGATCGTGCCACTGCACTCCAGCCTAGCAAGAGAGCAAAACTCTGTCTCAAAAAAAAAAAAAAAAAAAATTGTAGTATAGGCAGCCTTGAAATTGAGAACAATCTGTGTTTTGAATATTTAAGTCTTTTGTTTCTGTAAAGAAATAATTATTATAAATAATAGTTGGTTTTCAGGCTAGTCCATGAAACTGTTTAACCCAAAACTATGACTAAACAAAAATATTATTGATTATAACTTAAGTTTTCAATTTTGACAGCCAAAGAGATGAAGGAATGGAAGAAGAATTTCCTTCGTGATTACCAGATGCTGGGCTAAGCCTAGATAAAATTGTCTATCTTTGGCACCTTCCCACGACCTTGTCTGCAGCCAGGTCCTTCCCATTGCTCCCCTCCCCAGTCTCTCAAGTGCCCTAAGTCTCATTGCAGCTCCCTTCTTCAGCTTATCTGCCACAGTCAGCAGACCCCTCCCCTAAAAAGTGCTGTGTGTCTCAAAAATTGTACCGCTTCTCATTCTCATAACAAAATTCTTAATTTCTTCCGTGCAACTGTTTCAGTTACCTTCTTGTAAGTAGTAAATGACATATAACTGGTTTTTTTTTTTTTCTTTTTTTGAGACGGGGCCTCACTTTGTCACCCAGGCTAGAGTGCAGTGATGCAGTCATGGCTCACTGCAGCCTTGACCTCCCGGGCTCAATCAGTCCTCCCAGCTCAGCCTCCTGAGTAGCTGGAACTACAGGCGCATGCTCCCATGCCCAGCTAATTTTGACATACAACTCTTAAACTCTGTTAGAGGTATAATTTTGTGTTTAGAAGAGGTTGTGTAATGGAAAGAACATAAGGCCCTATGAAAGGAAGAAATTTTAGGACAGGTTAATTCCCATGTAGGCATAAGACAGTGTATAAGTTCCATAAGTTCAGTACTTTTAACTTCCAGATCATCTAAAATAGCCAAGTTCCCTCTTCCCATCGTTGGCTCTCCCACAGGGTCAACAGCTGAGGTTAAACAGGGGTAGCTTCTGTTTAAATCAAGCTTTTTAAATCAACAGCTGCCAGCACAATCGTGGTCATTCTGGAGTATACCTCATTTTAATTAAATATTAGAATCCATTATTATTTTCGTATACAAGTGGAAATATTTTTTAAATTTTCTCACTTGTGTGTCTCTAGGCAGGGTGGAATTAAGTGCTTTAACTTGAGAATCTAGTTTACAAAAATAACCTCTTAGGCTTGCAGATCTTGAGAAGATATAGCTGTTTGAGCTACAGTGAATTGAAAAGCTAATAAGGCCAGATGCAGTGGCTCATGCCTGGAATCCCAACACTTCAGGAGGCTGAAAAGGGAGGATCACTTGAGGCCAAGTGTTTGAGACCAGCCTGGGCAATATAACAAGACTCATCTCCACAAAAAATAAATTCATTTTAAAAGCTAATAAAATTTGTTCTTCTTCCATAATGATCAAAGCCAGACCTCTGAGGCATATTGCAGTGATGAGTTGATGGCTACATAAAGAAATTAATTATTTGTCTCAATAATGACCATCCTTCAACTGCCATAATTCTTTATTGTATCCCAGAATAATTTATGTTTTCTTTTGGCATCAGTCACTGCTGCTTTAAAAAGCCTCGTATAGACTAGAACAAACAGGGGAAAAAAAAAAAAAACTTAGAAAATCTGAGACTGTAATGATTGAATTCTCACACTTCATTAGGGGTTATTTCCCTTTCCCTTTTATCCTTTTTTTACCTGAATTTAACAAAAAACTCAATTGCCCAGTTTTAACATTAGAGAAAAAAATGACTGTCAGTAGCATATTCTAGTCTAAAAATAGTAGGAAGAATTGTCCTTGATCTTTATCTGAAGCCAGCTATGCAAAGTAAATGATCTAAAGGAGTGTATGAGCAGAATCTCCACCCACTGTTCAATTGAGAGCCTGTCCTCTAAGAGAACAACACAATAAAAGAAGTTCATACTCCCACTATTATAAAGAACTTATTCTCTTTGTATCTTAAGGCGCTGGAAAGAACAACATGATCAGCTTCCCCCATCGCATCTAACACCCTTAAAATATGAGATAAAGAAACCCAATAATAAAACCACTTCACATACGAAGACAATTAGTATATCTCATAATTTTAGTTGTACAATTTTGATCAAGTATATTTCAGTAATTTCTTTCAATTCAGAGATGTTCTTAACCAAAATATATTTTTGTTTTAACCCTTCAAAATTTGCACATAGCTCTTTAGATTCAATACCCTATGTAGCTTCAATAGATTACGTAGAATATTGAATTATAAGAATCTTAAATTCAACGCTGTATATAGATTCAACATCATATAGAGTCCTAACTCCATGCTTATTGATTTCATATCATCTTCCCAAATTATCCTTTCCTTTTTTTTGAGACAGAGTCTCTGCCTGTCTCCCAGCCTGGAGTGCAGTGGTGCTATCTTGACTCACTGCAACCTCCACCTCCCAGGTTCAAGCAGTTCCTATGCCTCAGCCTCCCAAAGCTGGGACTACAGGTGCACGCCACCATGCCCTGCTAATTTTTATATTTTTGGGTAAGGACGGGGTTTCGCCATGTTGGCCAGCCTGGCCTCAAACTGTTGGCCTCAAGTGATCCGCCCGCCTCGGCCTCCCAAAGTGCTGGCATGAGCCACTGTGCCCTGCCCCCAAATTATTTTTTCTGCATACCTCTGACTGGTAAAATCCTACCTAGTCTTCAGAGTCTGATGCACCTACCACTTCTTCCATTAAGCGTTTTCCATCCCCACATCAGAGTTTGTCTTTGTAATTATTTCACTTTCAAATAATGTCACATTTATTTTATAGTTACTTGTAAAGATGTCTTTCTCTGACCAGATTGTAAGCTCCTTGCTAGTGGAGACCATCTTTTGATGATCTCCATATATTCTCCAGCAGTTCCTAGCAGATATCCTGGCATTTAGCAGGTTCCTGGTAAATGTGTATTGAGATAAAATAAGCATCTGTCTGACCACATAATAAGTGAAAATGACACCTTCTACCTTTCTGAAATCCAGATGATTAAAATTTTCCAATCATAGTTCTTTTGATAACTAATGAGTAAAACTGCAAATTGCCATAACAAGTAAGTTTTAGGTATCTTATTGGTACACCAAGGAATTGAATATTTCTTTAATTTCGTATTTGCCCCTACCATCAATTGTTATTCCCCCATGAAGCAGTGCTCCTCAGTTTGATTGCATGAATTCCTTTCTCCAATTTCAGCACTGTATCAAGAACTGCCTCCTGAGATAAAGGAGCGATCCCCGCCTTTAAGCCCTGAGGAAAACACTAAAATAGAAAAGTCTCCAGCTCCTCAAAAGGTAAATGTTTTTAAGAATATGTGTTTGCATGTGTATTTTGATTTTCACTCTCTCTGGATAAAATATTACTTTATTTTTTATGCTTGTTATCTTTCATTGTTCACATTATTTTTTATGTCTTGGTACCTACATCATTATGAAATACGTAAGGCAAATATTATAGCCATTTTCCAGATAAGGAAACTGAGGAGGCTCAGAGAGGTTAAAGTAGACTCCGGGTCACAGCCTAAGTGATGGTACAAGGACCCAAAGTGGAACTTGTGGCTTTAGGTGCTATTTCTACTCTGCACTTATTTCTTTAACTGTGGTACGGACAGTGTCATCAGCCCCACCTGGGAGGTAAACATTTATGCTGGAGATCACTGGAGTTCACAAAACTAAGATGTTCTATCTTTCTGGAGCATTCCTTTTACTTGGAAGTAATTTTAAATGTTTTTATGTTAAAATGAATGTGGATGTATTATCAGCCACAGCAGCCAGAGAACTGTCGTGTGTTTCCGTCTGTGTCATCAGGCCCTTCGGGGATGTTAATCAGTATTCTTCTGAGGTTAGCAGTGCTTTGGCCGGAATGTTTAATAAGCGCTGTGCTGTCATGTGTACTGCTTACTAAACTTTTATTATACCACATTAGCTCTTCCCTTAGACTGAGTAACCTCACTGCTGCTTGATTCCATGAACCAACATAGGTTTTTTTTACAAATACATTTCATGTACATATCATTACAATGTCAAAATAAATTTTTTTGACAGTTGAACCTGACATGTATCATTCAGTCATTCAGCATGTATTTATTGAATGCCTTCGTCCATGCACTCTATTAATCCCCACTGAAACGAGTTTCAGGAGTAGGCAAGGCACTTGCCCGTAAGTTGCTTACAGGCTGGCGTACACACCTGCAAGCAAGCAAGTCCAGTAGACTCTGGTAGAAACTGTAATGAAGATATATACACAGTATATTGGGAACACATACGAAGAAACCCTCTTAAATATACCCTGGGGGAGTCCATGTAGAGTTCCTAAGGAGGAAATACTGAGGCATCTAGGATGCACAAATATGTGTTAAGTCAGTGAAGTTAGAAAAAACTTTCCAGCAGAGGGAATAACATAAGTAAGTTATGGTATCTATGATTATGTCTGGGCATGAGTTCTAATAGAGAGAAGGACAGGAGAAATGCAGGAACCAGGCCACAGAAGAGCGTATCATACTCTGCTAAAACACTTAGATTTTATACTCCAGACGAAGGGGATCCCCTGAAGGAGGTAATTCAGGGAATGACATGAACAGATTTGCGTGTTAGAAAGGTCATTCTAGTGCAGCAGAATAGTTGCTGAATTTGAGGTAGCTAAGGACCTAGCACAAGGAAATTCGGAATCCATGGAAATAAAATATGAAAACCTGAACTAGTGGGGATGGAGGGCAGGGGACATAAGCTGTAATTGACAGGATTTTATGATTGATTGGATTTTATTAGTGAGGTTGGAATCTAGGATTTTGCTAAGCGTCTTGACTTATACAACTGAATAAACAGTGGTGCAACAGAAATAATGAAATAAATAAGAAAGATTTGGGAAGACAGGGGCAAGAAATCACCATTCCTTGCAGAGTAAGAGATGACAAGCTCTGTTTTAGATATCTCAATTTGTTAGTAGTATCTGTAGTGCTCCCAGAGAGAAATATTCACTGGGAGCCAGTAATGCAGGATTGGAATTTGAGAGAATGTAGAGCTTCAAAATCAAATGAGAATTAGTGTGTTAGTTCTGTTATATCAGTAAATGGAAGCTTGTAATGAAGGCAGAGCCCAGAAAGTATGTCATAGAGTTATAAGAGGAGAAGGCCAAGGACAGAACCCAGTTAAACACTAGTATTAAGGGACAGTTAAAAGAAGAGACGATTGAGAAAAAATAAAGGAAAAAAAGAAAAAATAACAAACATTTTAAAAAGTGCCCTGGAAGCCAGAAGAGGTAGAGAGGTTCAAGAAGAGTCTAGCTGGAAACAGCCAGGCAGTTAGGTTGTCGAAGCATTTGGTCATCCAGAGGACCCTGGTAGCTTTGCACCAGTATCAGTAGAGTGGCAAGGATTGAAGAGCAGAGTAAAGGTGGAATGAGGCCGCAGCATGTGAACGCTCAATGAAGCCCTTCTCAGAGCTTCACTTTGAAGAATAAAAAAAGATTCCGCAGTGGCTAAAGGGAGGCCTGGTGTCCATGAATTATTTTTTAAATAATGGACAGATGTAAAATTATATATTAAGGAGACAAAGCCAATAGACAGGTTCAGGTTGAAGATAGATAAAGAAAGGACACCAAGGACACAGTGGATCTTGGAGAAAGCAGAAAATACTTTATTGGAAAGACAGATTGACAGATTAGTCTTGCTCCAAGCAGAGGGTTCTCAACTGAGAGTGATTGTGCCTTCCAGGAGTCATTTGGCAATAGTTGGAGATGTTTTTTGTTTTCTCAACTGCAAGGTGGGGGATAATACTGGCATCTGGTGGGTAGAGGTCATGGATGTTGCTCAGTATCCTAGAATGCAGAGAACAGCTCCCCCAACAAAGAATTCTCTGGCCAAAAATGTCAGCAGTATGGAGCTTAGAGCAGTGCCCCTCTAACACAGGTAAATGTGGATGGGGATGCAGATCAGTTAATAAAGGGTTGAAGTCTAGAAATTAAAGATATTTTTATGTTCTCCAAAACAAAAAGCAAGGTTTACTTCTAATGCGAGGGGCAAAAGGAGTGAGATAGGAGCACAAGAAGTATAATAACCATTGGAGTAAGGAAAGTAGGGGCTCATTTCGGATATATGAAAAGATTCCTTAGTAGTTCTGGGAGCTGCTGTTTGGATACCATAAAAATGGAAGTGGCATAAATCTGTACAGTTGGATTTTTTTTCTTCAGTAGTCTCTTCTCAGCATCTAAGGCATAGCAGTAGAGGAGGCAGATTTGGTTTCATATATAACTGGAGTTGTGAATGTGAAAGCAACACAAGAGGTTAAAGTTACCAGAGTGACGCACCATAGAGGATTATCCAATCGGAAAGGATGTAGAATCAGAAGACTGGCAGAGTTAGAAAGCAGGTTCTCCTCTACAAGGTTGCAGCAAGCTACCGGGGCCCAGGTAGAGGCATAGTGTCACATGGAAAAGGAGTCAGCAAGCTGGAACTGTAGTGTTCAAGGCCATAAACTCTTGCTTATTTAGTGTCTCAGATGTCATGCAGCTCAGGTTATGATAAATTCATAGAATATGTCTAAAAGCTGAAGTGAAATTGAGGAACATGTTGTTAGAGTTGAACCGGTCAAGGAACTAGGACCCAGAGTGTTGGACAGGTTGTACTTTTGAACATTAAGATTCCAGGATGATAGCAAGAGTTAGGATGAAGAGGAAGCCGATCAACAAAGAGCTGACATCCTCAATTTTTAGGTTAGAACAAAGGTCTCAAGTTTGGCTTCACATTGAAATCACCAAACCAGTTAAAAAACTAGATGTGGATTACAATCTCTACCCCTTCAAATACATTTAATTGGTGAAATAGGACCTTGGCAAGGGCAGATTTCAAAAGCTTTCCAGGTAATTTTAATGTGCAGCCAACATTGGCAGCCATTGTGTTAGAGTGACCACAAGGTCTGCAGATCACAGATGCAAAGATAAGCAGAGGATGTAATAGCCAAGTGTCAGAGCACCCAAGGAAAGTGCTTTGGCATTACAATACCCTAAAATCAGCAGTAGGGAGCTAAGAGGAGGTCATTGTTAACTCCTGGCTCTCATGGTTCATGAGAGAACCATGAACTATGTGAAAATGGGCATGTGAGAATGAATAGCCTGTGCCGTAAGAAACTGAAAGAAAAATGGTTTCTTGGTAAAACATCAGTTTCAAATAAGCATGCATATATGGTGATGGTTGCCTACAACAATGTAAGGACTGTAAGGGATACAGTCAAAAGGATTGGCAGAAATTTGATAATGGGCAAATGTTGCATGTGTAATATTACCCATTGTTTGTAATTCAGCACCAGATTTAGGAATTTAGGAAAACGCTTGTCTTAGTTGCGTCTGCTATAACAAGTGTAGACTGGGTGGCTTAAATAACAACATTTTTTTCTCACAGTTCTGGAAGCTGGGAAGTTCATGATCAATGTGCTGACAGATCCAGGGTCTGGTCAAAGTCTCCTCCCTGGTTTGCAACCTCACTTATCCTCACTGGGCAGAGAGCAGAGAGAGGAAGCAAGCGTTTTTGTGTGTCTCGTTAGAAAAGCACCAATACCATTTTTGAGGGCTCTGCCCTCATGACCTAATTACCCCCCAAATACCTTCTAATAACCATCTCATTGAGAGTTAGGATTTTAACACGTGAACATGAGGCCCATAACATAAACATGAGGTTAACACAAATGTAACACAAACCTGAGGTCTAAATTTACAACATAAAAACCTTTAATGCAGTGGAAGCATTTATAACATTGGTGTAAAGGGTTGCTGTGGCAGCTAACAATACGTTTAGTCTATATTAAAAACCGTGTGATGCTATGAAAGATACAGCCTTTACTTTTTGTGATTTTCTCATGTCCCTGACTCTGCAACATGCTAATCTTTGAAACTGAGGTGACCTAACCCCCGCTCCTCTTGGTATGTTTCTGTCTATTATCCTTGAGTTGACGTTGACTCTGCCAGAGGAAATATAAAGAACTCTGTTAGTGTCTTACCTGTGAAGTTGGTATTGCCCCTTCATCTTCCTGATGTGCCTATGTTCTTATGGATAGGGACCTCCTGCTTGCTTCCAAAATTTCCCAGTTCTCACTGCCTGTGCCACTCCTCTACTTAGGTGGACTCACTGCATCATAGTCTTAGACAGTAGTTGATTTTTTAAATTTCCTATGACTTTTGCCCCTCACAGACTGATCTCCATGCTTCAAACATGCCTTCATACTCATATTGCAGCAGAACAGTTCTTCAGATACCATCATAACCCTTGAGGTCTACTTCAGGCTAATCCCACTGATGGCCAAACCTTAATTCTAATAGATTTAAGGAATTTACAGTCATGTAAAGGAGTTAGAGAGGGTAAAACTCCATTTGGGCCAGGGAGTAGGAATGTTCTCATGGAGGGTATGAAACTCAAATTAGGCTTTATAGCTTAAGATGCATGGATTTCTTTTGTTGAAGAATTTGATCTTCTGTATCTGAATCCACGTGTTAGAATAGAATCCTGCATATATTTTTTCCTCTTAGGAATGTGCTATGTGTGTAAGACAGTATTTTACTTCCCAGTGAGAGAAAGTATAACAAATGATCTATGTTTGTGTAAAAAGAAACCCCTAAGAAATATAATGTTGCCTTGAGTAATTAAAATGATTTGGGTGCACTCTGAGTCATGGAACTAACAGCCAACTTTTGAGAAATGTGTAACTGAGCTTCTTAGCACCTGGCTAGTTACATTTCTTAAATTTAGCTCCTTTATTAAAATATATATGGTTTGATTTTATCAAGACCTTACCTTATAAACCTCCCACAGAGTCTGTCAGATATTTAATTTCATGTGCAAGTCTTATTTTTATTATCACATATAAGATATGTTTGTTTGTTTTTTTTAAGAAAGAACATGAAAAGTCTCTGATAAAGCGAGTAAAATTGTGGGGCATCTAAGTTCATAGAATTACAAAACTAGTGACATGGAAAGGACCTCAGAGATCATCCTTGGTGATTCTAATCAACTCCTTCATTCTACAGGAAATTGAGATCCAGGAAACTCGAAGTTTGTTTAAAATGATGCTGCTAATTAGGAGCATGGCCTCCATATTCTCAGGCCAGTGCCCATTTTCCTCCACCATCTAGTTAGCAACACACATACACAGTTGGTACCTCCACAGTTAGCCAGGTTTTGTATCATACTGGTTTTTTACATCCCTGATTTTTTGGTTTGTTTGTTTTTGTTTTCTTTGTTTGTTTGTTTGTTTGAGACAGTCTCGCTCTGTTGCCAAACTGGAGTGTAGTGGTGAGATCTCAGCTCACCGCAACCTCCACCTCCCAAGTTCAAGCAATTCTCATGCCTCAGCCTCCCAAATAGTTGAGATTACAGGTGTGCACCACCATGCCCAGCTAATTTTTGTATTTTTAGTAGAGACAGGGTTTCACTATGTTGGCCAGGCTGGCCTCAAACTCCTGACCTCAAGTGATCCACCTGCCTCAGCCTCCCAAACTGCTGGGATTATAGGCATGAGCCACCTTGCCCAGCCCACATCCCTGTTTTGTGTTTGTTTCATTGTACCCTTCTTCATGTGTAAGTTTTAAGAATTGTACTCTATTTTTATTTTTTTTATTTTTTTTTTTTTTTTTTTTTTTTTTTTTTTTATTTTTTTTTGAGACGGAGTCTCACGCTGTCGCCCAGGCTGGAGTGCAGTGGCGCGATCTCGGCTCACTGCAAGCTCCGCCTCCCGGGTTCCCGCCATTCTCCTGCCTCAGCCTCCTGAGTAGCTGGGACTACAGGCGCCCGCCACCGCGCCCGGCTAATTTTTTGTATTTTTAGTAGAGACGGGGTTTCACTGTGGTCTCGATCTCCTGACCTTGTGATCCGCCCGCCTCGGCCTCCCAAAGTGCTGGGATTACAGGCTTGAGCCACCGCGCCCGGCCTTGTACTCTATTTTTAATGAAAAAAGGAAACAAACCTCAATCATTTTCCTTTTTAAACTTATTTCTTTTCAAACTATAGAGTAAGAAGTAAAATTATACCTCTTAATAGCTTGGCAGCTGCTGCATCTTACATGTTCTTCCAAGTGGAACACACCTGCTCTGTTGCTAATTGTGCCAGGTACCTTCCAGCATTTCATCTGGTTCATTGAAATGTTAGTGGGTGATGGCAGTATTTGTTGCTGGCTCTTTGCTGGAGGAGGAGGGGGCGAGATGAGTTAATCATTCCAGAACAAATCAGTAACAACTTATACCACAGGAGAGCGAGAGCAGGGTAATGTTTTCCTCCAAGTTCACTCCAGAACGTTTTTACCAAGGTGTGCTACAAATTGCATCTAATAGAAAAGAGAATATAGGTGCTATCAGGAAGGAGAGAAACTCAGAAGCTTTGAAAACGAGTAGTGCTGACAAACTTTGTTCTATTTTTTTGTATTCTGGGACTTTTTTGGTTTTTTTAGCCTTTTTATTTTTGCCAGCCTAAGTATTAACTTGTATGATCCATTTATTTGGGGAGGAAAGTTATTGCTAAAATTTTTTTAATTATTAGAGTTGTTCTACTGTAAAAAATAATATATGTTCATAATTTTAAAAATTTAACTAGTATAGTATAAAATGAAAAATGAGTCTTCTGTCCTGCTAGTATTTATGCTCATTCTGTTTCTTGCGTGTGCTTACAAAAATGTTCTTCCATATATAAATAGATGTCTTTGTCTATTTTTTATGTTTATGAAACTAGGATCATACTTAAGATTCTGCTTTTTCTTTTTTCAATATATCTCAACATCTTTTTTTTTTTTTTGAGATGGACTCTCGCCCTGTCACCCATGTTGGAGTGCAGTGGCGGGATCCCAGCTCACTGCAGCCTCCACCTCCCTGGTTCAAGTGATTCTCCTGCCTCAGCCTCCTGAGTAGCTCGGACTACAGGTGTGGGCCACCACGCCCTGCTAATGTTTGTACTTTTAGTAGAGATGGGGTTTCATCATGTTGGCCAGGCTCACCTCAAACTCCTAGCCTGAGTGATCTGCCCGCCTCGGCCTCCCAAAGTGCTGCAATTACAAGTGTGAGCCATCACTCCTGGCCTCTTTTCTTATTAGCAGAGACAATCCTATTTTTTAACCATTTTTAGGTACCAAAATACCCAGTTTTCTTTTTTTAATTCCTAAAATCTGTTTTTTTAACTCCTGAAAATCCTATTTTATTTTTTTCTTTGTTATTTCTAAAAAACAAAACCCAAAGCAAGAAAGTACTGTTTACCTTCTATTAGTGTTTCAACACTAATACAGTCAAGTATGTTTTTATATAAATACTAGATGTACAGTAAAAAGTAGGCACAGAAATGTTAGATTATTTTTGAAACTGTGGAGAAATTACTGTTATTTTTGCTTATATTCTTCTCTAAAAATTCATTAAATGAATAATAGTTATTGGTTTTGCTATTCAAGATAATTATAAAAATATCTATTATAGCTAATCTTCACATGAGCAGAGGAGTGTCTTAATAATTTTCATTATTTTATTAAGCATGTAGAGTCAATAAGAGCATGCTAGCTTAATTCCAAAGGATAGACTTTTCTAAACCAAAATGTATACTCTAGTTATGTTCAGGAACAGCTGCTTTCTTGCCTAGTTCAAAACAAGAACAGAGAACCCAAAAGCATTAGATAACTTCATGGTAGTTCCTCTTCCAGCCAAATACACACGCAAAATTTTTTTTTTTTTTTTTTTTGAGATGAAGTCTCGCTCTGTCGCCCAGGCTGGAGTGCAGTGGCGCAATCTTGGCTCACTGCAACCTCCGCCCCTCCAGGTTTAAGCAGTTCTCTGCCTCAGCCTCCGGAGTAGCTGGGATTACAGGCGCCCACCACCACACCCGGCTAATTTTTTGTATTTTTAATGTTGAATCTGTCAGCCTCTCAGAAAAATGGTAGGCAATAAGTAGATTGCCCTCAATGTGCATGTGTTTTTCTTAGTCTTCAAAGTATCTAATAATTGTGCTGTATAACACTATTTTCAGATATCACTTTATAGAGAAAAATTTTTTCCATTTATTGATCCCTGTACCAGGAATGAATCTGAATTATTGTTAATCATAGGAATAATATGATTTATTATTATGTTAAGTCCAACAACAAATTTATAATAGACAGTGCTGATTTTTGTTACGGTGAAACAGTTTTTCCAAATAGCCAGTAGTTAGTTAATATACACTAAATCTTTGGAAATATGGTCGTAATTGTTGCTTTTTTTCTATTGCTAAAGAATAATATCAATTTGTATTTTTTTACTTTAGTAATTCTGCTCATCAAAGAAAATACAGTGATTTATCTCTATTATATTTAATAAAATTAATTTATGCTTGGATTTGCTTTAAACTTTTTGTAATATTTGAAGTTTTCTTTCTTTATCTGAAGAGAACTGAATCAAAACTAACTTTGTATGTATCAAGGATAGTGATGAAACTGACCTGAAATCTTACCTTATAAGTAAGTTAAAACTAAAATGCGGCCGGGTACAGTGGCTCACGCCTGTAATCCCAGCCGTTTGGGAGGCAAAGGCAGGTGGATCACCTGAGGTCAGGAGTTCAAGACCAGCCTGACCAACATGGAGAAACCCTGTCTCTACTAAAAATACAAAATTAGCTGGGCGTGGTGGCCCACGCCTGTAATCCCAGCTACTCGGGAGGCTGAGGCAGGAGAATCACTTGATCCCAGGAGGCAGAGGTTACGGTGAGCTGAGATCGCACCATTGCACTCCAGCCTGGGCAACAAGAGCGAAACTCCGTCTCAAAAAAAAAAAAAACACTGAAGTGCTTATTTGTGTCCCATGAAGAATTTCAATGCAGATAGCACTAATACGTTTTTTCTTTCCCCATAATTTGTTTCAATAATTTATAACACCTGTTTTGAGAAAAAAGTATTAATTTCATATAAATGTTATTTGCATTTGAAAAATATGTATTATTGTGGAGTCTAGAGAGATAAGTGTCCCATAAAGAAGGTGGATGGTATCCCAATGATGTAACAGCAAAGCCTGTGTGAGTTACGTTTACCTCACACCCACAGATTCCACTCCCAACAGTAGAGTCCCGAAATGACCTACACAGAGGACTCTCAAAGCCTCCAGAAATTAATAGGAACTCTCTCCTACTCGGAGAGGAACTTATAAGGCCTTGATTCTCTTGAAGTCTGGCAACTCGTTTGACTGCTTCTTTTACTCCTGTGCCTCTGCCATTGTGTTTGACATGTGTACCTCAGCCCCTGCTTTGTCTCTTCCCCCACAACAGCCCTGTTTCTTGCCACTTTGGGCAGGTGCTCTCCATGTTTCCAGGACCCTCTTAACTCTCTACAAGGTGAGACCCTGCAGGCTGCTTATCTTCTCAGTGTATCCAGTCTGAAGGCAGGACCTAGAGAATTGCCAGTGGTTCTGAAATGAAGGGAACATGAGAGAATCCCCCTGTAGTTTCACTTCAAAACAAGGTTTAGGGAATGTGTCATTTCCTCAATATCTTCCTAAATTCTCGTTAATTGAAAGTTTCACAGAATAATCTAGGGATGAATTGCTTTTCTGTTTAGCAACTCACTCCTTATTTAGTTGATTTGAGTCTCTGAGCTCAGCCTCTGCCACATCTCATTTTTTCTTACACAGATCTTCCATTAAAACTTAGAGAATACTGTAAATTCTCAAATTCTAAGGGTTGTTTTTATCAAGTAACATATTTGCTCTTCATGATGTTTTTCAAAGGTTCAGCAGGGCACAGTGGCTCATGCTTTTAATCCCAGCATTTTGGGAGGCCAAGGTGGATGGATCACTTGAGCTCAGGAGTTCAAGACTGGCCTGGGCAACATGGTGAAACCCCATCTCTACAAAACATACAAGAATTATCCAGGCATAGTACCCTGCATCTGTAGTCCCAGCTACTTGGGAGGCTGAGGTGGGAGGATTGCTTCAGCCTGGGAGGATGAGGCTGCAGTGGGCAGTGATCATGCCACTGCACTCAAGTCTGGGCAACAGAGCAGAACTCTGTGTCACAAAAAAAAAAAAAAAAAAACGGAAGGTTAACCTAAATATCAGTAACATCCCTCTAAAAGTCTGTTACAGATCTAAAATGTGAAAGATGTTATTCTCTGTCACCCTAACTCTGCTGTCCTCTTGTTTTGTCAACCATGCTATTCTAGGGTTTCTCAACCTCGGCACTATTGGCATTTGGGGCTGGATAATTCTTTGTCGCTGGGAATATGTTGTGCATTATAACATGGTTAGTGCCATTGTCCTCTGTCCACTAGATGCCAGACACACCTCTTTCCACTTGTGACAATCAAAAATGTCTTTCAGACATGGCCAGATTTCCCTGGGAGTCAAAATCACTCCTTACTCTCCAATTGAGAACCACTGCTCTATTTTAATTTTTATATATAATATATATAAATTATAATATGAATATTGTAATTAAAGGAAAAAACACAAGTGTAAAATAAAACACTTTTCATTTTAAGATCCTGTAATGAAATTTTGCTTACATTATTCCATTAACTGAAGTATATGAGTAGTGGTATATGAGCTATGGACTACCCTACTTAAAAACAAGAATTTTACATAAAGATATATCCAGCTTTGTGAAACTCAAAGTGATGAGTATATATAAAATGTCTAATAATTAAATGTAGATATCTTTTGACTAATGTTAATTTCCTTTGCTTCAGAAGTTAACCATATGCTAATCTTTTCATAAACTATGGAAAATCAACTGTATGCTAATATTTTTATAATTACTTAGCAGTCACAGTAATGGGTCATATTGGTGTCTCATTTTAATATGGTTCCCCTTTAGGTACATAAAAAGGGAAGAACTTTTTCTTATTTAAGTGTGTCTTTTATTCAGACAAGCCATGCATACAATAAAAGATGTTTCAACATATTGGAACAAATTTGCTTTTATTACTCTTTTATTTGAATTTTTTTGTACTTAATGAGTCTTTTCTCTTTTTACCTCTCTTACCGCTTCCCCATTGCTATAGGCGTTTTTAAGCAGCCACCTCTTACACACCACTGTATTTTGGTGACCTGGTTTGGGAAGAACTATTCCCTAGTGATAAGAGATTAGGAAATAGTTTAGTCCCAAAAGAGGAAGTGGGTAACCCAAATGACCCTTCAGTTTGCAGGAATTCTAAGAAAGGGGGTGCCTTCTGGTGCTTCTTGCCTCCGTGGTTATCTGCAATCAGTTTTCATTCTTCTCAAACCAGACCTGTCAGATCACTAGGAAATAAAAGCAGGATTATTTAGCAATATGATGCCAGATGCATCAGCAGTGCTTGGAGTGTATCACTTGTCTCACCAATCCCCAGACCTGGTGGGGGGACATTTAGTGGTCCATTTCTTTCACTAGTGCCCAGGACTGGTGGGGGCACAACCAGTTGCCCGTTTTTCTCACTTCTACTCTGGTATTTAATCACTTCTACTCGTATTAAAAATTATAGTATTGTATTGACATTGTCTCTTCATGAGATTTGTGATTACCTACCTCAGCGAGGCCCGTGGTCTTGGTCATCTTTTTTGTTCTTCCCTACTGACTCTACCCCATTCTCTACAGCAGCAGGTCAGAAAACAGTGTCCACATTTCTCACTCAAGCTGCTCATTTCTTACTCCAAGTTGACTTGGTCTTCTGCTTTCTGGAAGAGAGGCCATATAATATTAATCCCCTCACATTTTCATCCCCGCTTTCTCTGTATTTCTGTAATTTTACCCTCCTGCAGCTGTTTTCGAGTATCAGAGAAGGAATTGCTTTTCCTTTCTATGGCAGACCTCTCCAGTTGTGCTTTTGGTCATTTTCCTGTCTCACATTCTTCTGGTCCTTATTCAATCAGTGATCCCCATCCCCACTCACGTACCAGCATTGAAATTTTTATTTATTCATTTAACACATACTTGAGTGCCCGCTGGTTTTCCATGCACTGTGGTAGAAGAGAGTCTGGATGGTATAATGGTCAATAAAACAAAAATATGGAACTTATGGAACTTACAGTCTAACCGGTGACAGTAACTTTAATCAAAGAGTCACAAAACGAAACGTAAAAGCAATAAAAGGACAGTGAAGGGAAACTATGAGGCCATGTGGTGAGAAGTGGATGAATTAGGTTTTAAGAGGAGCCGGGTAGGCGAAATGATTCATTTGAGGCATTAGAAACAGCATGTGCAAAAGCCTACTGTGGCCAAAAATATTTCATAATGGCTGCAGCTTAGGATACAAGGTTGAAAGCAGAAAAAGCTGGACCTGAACAAGTAGACAGGATTGAGGAGGTCCTTGACTGGTGTGTTAAGGAGCTGAATTTTATCCTGAAGGTAGTAAGGAGCCATTAAAGTATTTAAAGCAAGGGGATGACATGATCATATTGGTTGTTTCAAAAGCTCATTCTAGAAGCTCTGAAAAGACTGGGAAAAACCTACTGAAAGAAATAAGACCAGAAGCGACTGTTGCAATAATTCAAGCCAAAAATAATAAGGAGCTAGGAATTGATGACTAAATCCATGTGAAGGAAAAGACATCTGACTTTCTGATTGAAACATCTCCGTGTGTAATAATATAGGAAGGACTTCCATTTGAGACATGTAAAGTTCATAGCACCTGCAACAGCCAATTGCAGATACCTTGCAGACATCTATGAGGCTCAGGAGAGATTTGCTGAAAACTCATATTTGCAAGATAGTTTTGATTAAAATTTATGGATCCAAGTATATTTTCAGAAAAATTGCTGTGTTTAAACTTGGTTTGCTGAAAACTAACCATTGCTAAGTTGTCATGTTCTGAAGAAAACTTGATATCTGAATCCATGGGAATAGAGGAGTGTCAAGAATGAAAATGATAAAGGGTAGAAGACAGGGCCTTAAGGAATGCCATTTTTTTTAGAGTGAACTGAAGGGAAGGAACTTGGGAAGGATATTTCTTTGTAACAGCCACTGCCTGGTATACAGCCTTCTGGTCTCTGCTGGTAACAGTATCCATTCTCCCATTCTTCAGTCTTCATTGCATCTTTTACCTGCCTCCTGAAGATACTTTCCTAAAATAGAAAACAAATCATGCGACTTACCAGTGCATAAATCTTAGTTGGCTCCATATTTGTCTATAAAGTCCAAATCTCATAAGTTTTTATCTAGGTCTCACCCCTCAAAGATTAAATAGATTTTCTCACGTATTTTTGCCTTATCTTCCAAAACACCCTCCTAATTATGCTGCCCCACAGATAAGTATTTGTTACTGTTTTTAATTGGCACAATTAGTATCCAAAACTACAAATTGTGGTCAGGATGGTCCTCACTTTTTGGAGATGGAATCTCACTCTGTCTCCCAGGTTGGAGTGGAGTGGCATAATCTTGGCTCACTGCAACCTCCGCCTCCTGGGTTCAAGCAATTCTCCTGCCTCAGCCTCCTGAGTAACTGGGATTACAGGTGCCCACCACCACGCCCGGCTAATTTTTGCATTTTTAGTAGAGACCGGGATTTCACCATGTTGGCCAGGCTGGTCTTGGACTCTTGACCTTGTGATCTGCCTGCCTTGTCCTCCCAAAGTGCTGGGATTACAGGCGTGAGCCACCACGCCCAGTGGTCTTCATTTTTTGCTACAGTATGCTTCTAGAAGCTGCATCTTAATACAGAAGAATTTTTTCCCTTAAGGAAGAGCATTATAATTAGAGGATTTAACATCAAGTAAACCAGATACATTGTCAGTAATTCTGAAATCAGGCCGGGCGTGGTGGCTCATGGCCATAATTCTAGCACTCTGGGAAGCTGCGGCAGGAGGATGACTTGAGGCCAGGAGTTTAACACTAATCCAGACAATATAGTGAAACCTCATCTCTACTAAAAAATCAAAAAAAAAATTAGACATGATGGCATACACCTGTAGTCCCAACTACTCAAGAGACTGAGGCCACAGGTTGGCCTGAGCCCAGGAGGTCAAGGCCACAGTGAACTATGATCATGCCACTGCACTCCAGCCTGAGTGACAGAGCGAGATCCTGTCTCAAATTAGAAAGTAAGTGAATAAACAAATATATACATACATACATTCAAAAGTCAAAGAAAACTTCAAACTTATGTGAATATTTAAAATCATAAAATTGTGCTCCGGGAAACAGAATTGTAGCAATAAAAGAAACCTTTCTAGTCTTGCGTAGAGCTTGTATACTCCAGTAGTTTGTAAACTGCCATCTATAGGGCCCTATTCCTCAGGGATCTGGGGGCATAGGGTTGGGAAGCAGGGGGTGCCAGGCCATGCAAACCTAGTTTCACCCAGAGTAATTCTTATTTCACATATTTACACCTGAGCCTTTCAAATAAAATTGTATTGAAAATAGTTTTGCCCTTAAATCAGTTTGAAAAACACTAGTATAAACTTCACACTACTTCTGTGTCCTTGGTAACTCTGGGCCTCCACTTCCTGGTCTGTAAAATAAGAGAATGGTGCTATGATGCTTATGTTTTTATTTTGAACCCCCACCCACTTTCAAGTGAAAAAAAAAGACCCCAAGAGAGGCTAAGTGGTTTACTCAGGCCACATAGAGTTAATGACAGAACCAAGGCAAGAACTGAACCACCAACCCTAGTTGTTTTTCCTCTCTTGCATCCTTTTTTAAAAAATCCCTACAAAGTAGATCTAAACAAACTATGAAATTATATGGAAAAGGTATATCTATAGTGAGGTATATAAGCAGCATGTAAAAATAGAACTATACTGTACCATAAATTTGCCTTATTTAAGTCTTGTGCGCTAGATGCAACGTACATTGATTGAACATTAACCTAATTTTATATTCATTCTTCAAGTTTATAAAAACATTTGGGGGAATTGTTTGCATAGCCCATTTCTTTTTTACAAAGCTATCTATGAGTTGTTTTCTTCCTTATAAATTTCCACATAATCAGTGGAAGCATTTCATCATTCCATTAATCATTTATTTTATGTTAACTCTCATTGCATTTAAATTTAAAAGCGTCACTAACAAGTTATGAGGGTTTGGAAAGCAAGGATCTCTAGATTCGGGTCCTTTCACTCATCACTTTTGCTTTGCTCATTTTCCTGTGTTCATCCCTTCCTCTCTAAGTCAACGATATCCATGAAGAGGAAACAAAGTCATAAGACAATGTCTGAGAAGTGTGTATGGAAAGAAGGGCAGTCATGTTCCTTGGCCTTGTCGATGGTGAAGGTATTTGCAGGCTGATTGCACACCAGCCTTGGGGGCTTTTTTGTTTAAAGGTAAAATAAAACAAAACAGCTCACAGAGACACCTCCTTCTTCCCCCACTTCTGCCCCATCTGACGTGCTGCTGCTGAGACCAAAGAATGAGTAAAGGTGTTCAGAAGTGAAATATTGGTCCTAGTTAAGTTAAGTGTCCTTTTCAAGTAAGTTTTAAAACTTTGTAATGTGGACCCCGTATTAACTTAGGAGTCATATAATTTGAACACAGGCTAACCTGCCTCTGCATCGTTAAAAAGGATTTGGGTATCCCAGTGATAGGAATACGCAGTAGGAAAGATGGCAGGGACAATGTTTAACATACCTAAGACGAACTTTCTGAGGACGTCACAGCATCCATTTCACATGAACAAACTTAGCAGAATTGGCAAGACCTGTGCATGGCAACATATTGTTATTCATTTTTCAGGATAACAAAAAATAATTAAAAGTAACATTGGCTTAACACTGATATATAGTTCAGTGTGACTTCTCTCCTCTCAACCTCTGGAATAGGTTCAAATTGATGAGAATTTCTGATTAGAGCCCTTATGTTATTTTTTGAAAAGTTTTATCAAGTTTCATATATACCTATATTAATGGTCTTGCCATGGGCAAAGAGATAAAAATGATGCCGAGACCTTGTAAAGAATAGCTGGACATGGAAGTGCACACCTGTAATCCCAGCAACTGAGAAGGCTGAGATGGGAGGATTGCTTGAGCCCAGGAGTTCAAGGCTGCAGTGAGCTATGATCATACCACTGTACTCCACCCTGAGCGGCAAAGCATGACCCCATCTCTAAAAAATAGAAAAGAATAAACATTTCACATTTAATTTGATTGCTGTGTTTAGAATTTATTTCACAAGTCTAGAAAGAAACAGGATAATTTCTGTTATGATGGTGCTTTCTGAGGTTTTGATGATTTTCTTCGCTTATTGCTCTATTGGATGAGGGCAGTCTGAATTAGTAGTTGAATCTGAGATTTCCCGTGTATGTGTACTTTTTTCCCAAACACGTTTTAACTGAGTCAGAGCAATTCCACTGGTGGAGAAAAATCAAGATGTCATGGGTACTTTTGTTGTTCTACCAAATTGGGTCACTTGTTACAACACTCACCTTTTACCACAAAGTCTCCTTGCTCTTCAATTCTTGTTTTTATTATGCTTGACTTAAAGCTAGTCATATAAATATGGTCCAGAAAAGCATAATATCCTCTTGAAATCTGTAAGAAAAGTAATGCTTGTTTAAAGATAGTGCCAAATCTTGCTGAAGAATGATCTTGCCGAAATCTGATTGTGAAGGAGGAAATCTAAAAAGGCCAAACAAGCTTCAGTAGAGATACCACCGGGAAAGCAGTTACTCAAACAAGACTGAAAGAGAAGGTTGTATTCCATTTCTTTCATTTCATTTTATTTTTATGTTTTCTGGATTACTGAAATAATTAGAAACATATGGCATATCTCCTTCATTTGTATATTATTGAACTTCAACATAATAACAATTCATATTTTCTTTGTGAATGTTTAATGGATCCTTTCCATAACATGTGATTATCTCTAAAAAATATTGCAATTCATTTTATAGCAACATTAGGTTGATTTATAGAATACTATATATCATACCAAACTCAGTTTCCCTCAGTATAATTTGAAGTTAATGTTTCAGATTCTAAAGGAAGTATCCAACATTCAGGTTATAATTTGGTACCCTTGAAAGTGCTTATTGTTTTTCTCACGAAGGTGTCATTAATAAAACAAGATATACTGAACACATTTTGTAGATTTAAAGAGTTTTCAAATTCAAAATCTTGCATACAGTTCAATGCGTATTACTCTGAAAATATAGAGTATACTGTAAAGAATATGAAGGAAAGATACAGGCTGAGGTCGGGCGCGGTGGCTCACGCTTGTAATCCCAGCACTTTGGGAGGCTGAGGCGGGCGGATCACAAGGTCAGGAGATCGAGACCACAGTGAAACCCCGTCTCTACTAAAAATACAAAAAATTAGCCGGGCGCTGTGGCAGGCACCTGTAGTCCCAGCTATTCAGGAGGCTGTGGCAGGAGAATGGCGTGGAACCCGGGAGGCGGAGCTTGCAGTGAGCCAAGATCGCGCCACTGCACTCCAGCCTAGGGGACAGAGCGAGACTCTGTCTCAAAAAAAAAAAAAGATACAGGCTGAAGGATATATTTAGAGCTTAAGTAATATACCACATTGTATTGGGAGATTAATTTAAACTGATTCACAACTGAAATTTTTTTTTTTTTTTTTTTTTTTTTTTTTTTGGTCACATACCTGAAAGCTGACTTTACTTATAAAGAGTGCTTAAACTCTCTGGAGAACTGCTTCCTTGATTTTTCATGGGAGCAAATATATTGTCCTGATAGACATTCCTGTTCAGAACAGGCATATTCTCTCCCCATTCAGGAAGCTGGTGGGTTTCCAGCATGTGAATGTTGACTGTGTTGTCTTTTCTCATTTTTTACTTACTACTTGTTTTTCCTCTTCTTCCACAGCAATCAATCAATAAGAACAAGTCCCAGGACTTCAGACTAGGCTCAGAATCTATGACACAGTAAGCAACTTCTTCAAAATGATTTGCAGTGATAAATGGTTGGGGTTTTCTTTTAAGGACAATTTCTCCATTTCTCATTTTTATAATATTATCAAACTATAAGTTGAATTTCAGATAATTAATTTTAAAGGAGTTTAGCTTGTTTAAACTATGAATTTTTTTTTCTTTTCTTTTTTTTTTTTTTTTTTTTTTTTTTTGAGACGGAGCCTTGCTCTGTCTCCCAGGCTGGAGTGCAATGGCGTAATCTCGGCTCATTGCAACCTCCACCTCCTCTCCTGGGCTCAAGCGATTCTCCTGCCTCAGCCTCCCAAGTAGCTGGGATTACAGGCACGCGCCATCGTGCCCAGCTAATTTTTGTGTTTTTAGTAGAGACGGGGTTTCACCATGTTGGCCAGGCTGGTCTTGAACTCTTGACCTCAGGTGATCCCGCTTCCTCAGCCTCCCAAAGTGCTGGGATTACAGGCATGAGCCACTGCGCCCGGCCATTTGAACTATGACTATTTTAATAGTTGGACTCTAAGAATGTGTATTATTACGAAGTTATAAGAATCCTATTAAACTAGTATCACACAAAACTTTAGAAGACCTATTTTGTCATTTATTTGAGTACTATTTTGAAATAACATTAACTGAAAACAATGAAGTGCTAAAAGTAAAATTATGAATGCCTTTTTTGAAGCATTAAGAAAAAAGCTGGCCGGGCGCGGTGGCTCAAGCCTATAATCCCAGCACTTTGGGAGGCCGAGACGGGTGGATCACGAGGTCAGGAGATCGAGACCACCCTGGCTAACATGGTGAAACCCCGTCTCTACTAAAAAATACAAAAAACTAGCCGGGTGAGTTGGCAGGCGCCTGTAATCCCAGCTACTCGGGAGGCTGAGGCAGGAGAATGGCGTAAACCCGGGCGGCAGAGCTTGCAGTGAGCTGAGATCCGGACACTGCACTCCAGCCCGGGCGACAGAGCGAGACTCCCTCTCAAAAAAAAAAAAAAGAAAAGAAAAAAGCTAATACGCAGAACTTTGTCTTCATATATTTTCTATAAATGCTTAATGTATTTGAGTAATTTATTTTGAAGTATTTATTTTAAAAGAACTCTGGAAAGTTGTTATATTTTTAATTAGTACTTGCTGTGTCACTTAATATGCCCATAAAAAGTCACTCTTTTACCTCAAAAAAAATTTTTACATCAAAATGTTCCCAAAATATTTCTCAATTTTTATCATTTTAGATTATCTTTTGGGCCTAACATTGTGTCCAAACTTTATATTCAAATTACATTACTAACAAAATATAACAGGAGTGTAACAGCCTTAAACAGCTTAGCTATCATACCCTCCCATCCCATCACCACCACCCCCACATACATTGCTGGGTGCTTGCTTACTCAGACGTGCACACAGACAATCCTTGCTGAGTTTCCTTGGGGAAAATATTTGTTCAAGTTAACCCTGCTCTATGCTTTGGCAATTTGACGAATAATATGTCTCTTCCAGTACAAAAATTCTGATTCAGATGACAGTTATTTACAGGAATTGTCTAATAAAATCATGCAGCATTTCACAAGACAGTAGATGAAAGACAAATGTAATTTTTAAGAGTCACAAAATCATGATCTGGAAGATACCTTAGAAATTTTTTCTATAATCCCTCTGTTTTATAGTTAAGAAAACTAAAGGGAAAGGCCTTGTACAAATTTCACAGGGCGTATTTGTTAGCACTTGAACCACAACCTAAAATCTCCAGATTCACAGACTACTAGCTTCTTCTTCTTGTTGTTGATTTTCTTTTTAGCTAGATTTAGTATTCACAGACTCCATGGTAAGGTATCATTTTGTTGTAAGTTTTCTTTCTTTTCGAGAGAAAAAACCAATCATATAACTATTTATAGCCCTGTATAGCTTCAGAGCACATTCACTCATGTTACTACATTTGATTCTCATAGTATCCCTGGAAGAGGGACAGATCAGTATTCTGACTCTTGTTTTTCAAATGGAGAAACAAGATCTAAAAGGCGGATCCTTGCATGTGGTATGTGGAGACCCAGTCCCACAACATGGGTCCCCTGATTTCAGTCTGTGGTTCTTCTTATGCCGTCCCTCTGCCTGTTATATGGTTCAAGCACACATCCCAGGTTTTATAGTTTCCTGTTTTTCTGTTATCTGTCAGATTATGTTTTTAGGTCCAGTCTCTTGACAATTAAAATTTTACATAATAGTGGATAAACAGTCACTGACCCTAAGGAGCTTATACTCAACAACAAAATACACTAGAAACAATAAGGACAGACTGTTTCAACAACCAAAAAAAAAAAATGACCATGTTTAACATATCATGGGAACAGTGTTCTTGGTGTCTTTGCACATAAAAATTCATAAAAATTGTTAGAACTTTTTACTTAATATTATGCAAATGAAAAAATGTCTGCTACATACACCTCACTCGGTCTACATTTTGTACCAGTTTTCACAAGATACAGAGATCCATGTCATGCCCTCCAGATTAAAGTTCAATAAAACCTCACAAACATCTCAGCTTCTAAAGGATGTCAGGATAGCTCAGCTTCTCTTTTTGAAGATGCTTCTGAAAATAAAAATTTTCATGAGAAGTTCAGATATGTCTAAATGCCCAAATTCATCTAAAGCTTTTGGACTTTCCCTACTTACAATTTCTTAGAAGTAAGGATGAATTAAGATAGATTTCTCATGACTTGAAAACTGTAGGCGAGTTGATGGTGGAAACACTAGATGCCAGCAAGTACAAAGAAGTCATTTCTTTGATTTACCTAAATGAGTTTCTTGTACCCAAGTAAATGGACAGAGGCTAATTTTTTGTTTCTTTGCAGCCCTGCCTTTCAGTTTGTAACATTTGCTTTTTAGTTGGTTGACCAATATATGTAAATGAGCCACATAGACAGCCTCTTATTACTTTCCACTTGAATTTCTCTTTTTTTTTTTAGAAATGTCAGTCACTTCTGTGCAAGCAGTTTATACACATTTTAGTAAAGCTACATTCTCTTTTTTAAGGTATCAAGAAGAAACTTCTATAGGTTAATTTAACAAAGGTATTTTCCTGAAAATCTTAAACTTCTACCTTTTATACCGCATGCCCCATGATGTTCTTCATATATGATCTGCTGCCTCAGTCAAAGTTGGCAATGAGGCTGCTATAAATATGCTGTCATCCTTAACAAGTAGTATTAATGTTCCGTAGTTACTTATATAGCCTATATTGAATTTTGTTGGGTTTTTTTAACATAGCATCCTTTATTTCATTAACAGCTTTGTTCAGAGAGAGGTTAATTCATATAGTTAATCATATTAAAGTCTTTTATTTATAAACCCTGAATCTGAACTCAATGAATGAAATCTCTTCTTAATCTAGTGCAGCTATAAATGTCAATTCCAAGTATAATGTCAAATTCCTTATAAATGTCAAATCCAAGTGATAGGATTATCACTTCACTGTATGTTTTTTCCATCTTTATAATAACCATTCTAGGCTCTTTCATTTCTGTTTCTTGTTATGAGGAGGTAGTTTATAGTCCACATTTTTTTTCCTAAAATAATCCTGCTACTTGCCACTTTTCTGCCTGTTTTTACCCTCATCCCACTCCTAGTTTCTGAAATTAAAGCCATTTATTGTCATGTGTGTGACCTCACAGTGTGCTCAGCAGTGAGCTAGATGCATTGAGAGATATTAAAGAAGCGTTACAGGTCAGATGAGGAAATGGAAATAAGAAGCATTTAAAAGGCAACCAATAATATAATTAGATGCAAAATGATGTGATGCAAATTGTAATTACAGAAGAGAGCTGAATGAGAAGGCAGGAGGAGTATGCATAGCTAGAGAAGGCCTGTAGATGAAGGTAAGGCTTCAACTGAGCTTTTGTCCTGCTTATGGGAGGGTATTTGGATGTGATGTGGGAAAGAACTAGTCTAAAGGAGCATACGGCTATGAAGAGAGGGGAGAGAGTGGGAGGAGACTGATTGATTAGTGACTTGGAGTTGAGGAATTGCAGTAGGAGAGAAAAACAGGATAGAGATTGTGGCTTTAGAAGAATGCAATGTGAGTGTTTTGAGGGCATCTGATGATTGGAAGGTGAGGCTAGGAGACATGTCTTGCTGTGTTTGCCCAGCATTTTGCACGAACCTGAGCAAACATTATTTGTCTGTATCAAGAATTGGGTCTTGTCCTAGACCTTGATGCTACTGCCATAAAGAGGAAGGATCAGGATCAGCCTTTCAAGGTGTCAGTGGTTCATTAGTGAGCATCAGTCCAATTGGGAAAATGTGATCATCTGCTCTCTGATCTAGGTGCTATGCTAGGCACTGAAATGCAGTGATGAATGATACGATACACAGCTTGTACGTTGTGGAAGTGCCCAGTGTGGCCAGGAAGACAGACACATAATACAGTCATTTGCTAAATATAGATTTGCTGAGCACCCTCGATGTCACACACAGTATTCCAGGCACTGAGGATACAGCAGTAAACAGATAAAAAAAATCCCTGCTATAAGGAGCTAACATTTTATTTACCTTCATGCAAAATAAGTGAAATGTCTAATTATACCAGATGTATGCTACACTATGGAGAAAAATAAAGCATGGGTAGGGGAAAGGAGAGGAGACATGAAGGTTGCAGTTATAAATTGGGGTGTGAGAGAAGGCCTGAGAAAAGTGGAAGGAGGCAGGGAATTGAGTAATGTGAGTATGTAGAAGACAAGTGCAGCGGGCCCTGAAGCAGAAGCATACCTGTTACCCTCAAAGAAAAGTAAGGAAATTAGGGTTTTTAGAGTAGAGTAAGCAAATGGGAGAGATTGGATAAAATCAGAGACAGTAACAAGACCTTATATACTATTGTAAGACTTCCGGCTTTTACATCAAATGAAGCAGGAAGCCATTAAACACAGGAAGTGACTTACAATTTAACAGAATCCCTCTGACATTTAAGATAAGAATAGACATTAATGGACAAGGGTTGAATCAGAGAGACCAGTTAAAATAATATTGAAATTATCCAGGTGAGACTTGGTGGTGGTGCCTTGGAAAAAAGTGGGAGCAATGAAGTCAGTGAGAAGAGGTCAGATTTTGTGTATACATATATATATATATATATATTTTTTTTTTTTTTTTTTCTTGAGACAAGGTCTTGCTCTGCCACCCAGGCTGGAGTGCACGGCTCACTGCAGCCTCGATCTCCCAGGCTCAAGTGATCCTCTGACCTCAGCCCCCCAAGTAGCTGGGACTACAGGTGCATGCCACCACGCCCGGCTAATTTTTGTATTTTTAGTAGAGACGGGGTTTCACCATCTTGGCCAGGCTGGTCTCAAACTCGTGACCTCATGATCCACCTGCCTAGGCCTCCCAAAGTGCTGGGATTACAGGCGTGAGCCACCACACCCGGCCATATATTTCTAATTTATAGAGAGATACACTTGATATAAAATAAATTGCGGCCAGGCGCAGTGGCTCACACCTGTAATCCCAGCACTTTGGGAGGCTGAGGCAGATGGATCATCTGAGATCAGGCATTTGAGACCAGCCTGGCCAACATGGTGAAACCCCATCTCTACAAAAACTACAAAAAAATTAGCCAGGCATGGTGGCGTGCGCCTGTAATTCCAACTACTCAGGAGGCTGAGGCAGGAGAATCGCTTGAACCCGGGAGGTGGAGATTGCAGTGAGCCGAGATCGTGCCACTGCACTCCAGCCCAGAAGACAGAGTGAGACTCCATCTCAAAAAAATAAAATGAAATAAAATAAAATAAACGGTTTAAGTTTTGACATGGGTAAATACCCATGAACCATCACCACAATTAAGGTAATGAGCATACCATCTCTCCAAGACTTCTGATGCCCTTTTGTAATTTTGCCCTCCTACATCTTTCTTCCCTTCCCTGAGCCGCATCCCCAGATAATCACTGATCTACTTTCTCTTACTGTCTAGAGTTTTAAATACCACAGTTTGTTTATTCATGTACTTTTGTTGATGGACCTTTGAATCATTTCCACTTTGCGGCTACTACAAATAAAGCTAATGTCAACATTTATGTACAAGTTTTTGTGGCTACTACAAATAAAGCTAATATCAACATTTATGTACAAGTCTTTGTATGAACATAGGAGGGTTTTTTGTTTAACATTGTATCACTGAAAGAGGCATTGAAGAAGGTTATGCTTTCATTTTTCTTGGGTGACACCTAGGAGTAGAACGGCTGGATTATATAGTTTGTTTATGCTTAACTTTTTAAGAAACTGCCAAATTGTTTTCCATATGATTGTACCATTTTACAGTCCTACCATACCAACATGTATGAGTTCTGCTTCCTCACCAGTATTTCATGTGGTCAGTCCTTCTAATTTAGCCGTTCTAATACATGTAGAGATACATCGTTGTGGTTTGATTTTGCATATCCCCAAGAACTAATGATGTTAAGCATCCTTTAATGTGCTTACCTTCCATGCATACATCTTCTTTGGTGAAATTTCTGTTCAAATCTTTTACTCATTTGTATTAGGTTGTTTGTTTTATTAAGTTTTAAGAGTTATTTATATATTCTAAATATGTTCTTTGTCAACTATGTGATTTTCAGATATTTTTCCTAATCTCTGTTTTGCCTTTTTATTCTTTCAGCAGTGACTTTTGAAGAGCAAACTTTTTTACTTTGTTGAAGTCCCATTTATCAAATTTTTTCTTTTACAAATCATGCTTTAGTATAATATCTAAGAAACCTCTGCCAACCCAAAGCCACTAAAGTTTTCTCTTATATTTTCTTGTAGAAGTTTTATAATTTTTTATTTAAGACTATGAACTGTTTTCAGTTAGTTTGTGTGTGTGATATGTGATGGGAATTTTGGATCAGAGTTTGCTTTTTTTCTTTTTTCTTTTTTCTTTTTTTTTTTTGCACTTGGATATCCAGTTGTTCCACCATCATTTGTTGAAAAACAACTCTGTCTCAACTGAATGGCCTTTGCACGTTTGTTGAAAATCAGCTTTTAATATATATGTGGGTCTGTTTATGGTCTATCTGTTATTTTTCTGTTTTTCTTTTGGGTTTTTTTGGGGAGGGTTGGTTGGTTGGTTGTTTTGAGGCAGAATCTCCCTTTGTCATCCAAGCTGGAGTGCAATGGCATGATCTTGGCTCACTGAAACCTCTGCCTCCAGGGTTCAAGCAATTCTCCTGCCTCAGCCACCGGAGTAGCTGGATTAATAGGCGTATACCACTACACAAGCTAATTTGGGTTTTTTGTTTGTTTGTTTGTTTGTTTGTTTGTTTGTTTTATGAGACGGAGTCTCACACTGTCTCCCGGGCTGGAGTGCAGTGATGCAATCTCAACTCACTGCAACCTCCACCTCCCGGGTTCAGGTGATTCTCCTGCCTCAGCCTCCTGAGTAGCTGGGATTACAGGTGCACACCACAACACCCGGCTAATTTATTGTATTTTTAGTAGAGATGGGGTTTCACTATGTTGGCTAGGCTGATCTCAAACTCCTGGCCTCAAGTGATCCACCTGCCTCAGCCTCCCCAAGTGCTGGAATTGCAGGCATAAACCAAAGCACCCAGCCAATTGTTTTTCTATTTCTCCATCTTTATGCTACTACCACATTATTTTAATTACTGAGTAGTTTTGTAGTATGTCTTGAAATCAGATAATATTAGTCCTCCAACTTTGTCCTTTTCAAAGTTGGTTTGGCTATTTAATACTTAGGGTTCTTTCCATTTCCACATGAATTTTAGAATTAGCTTATGAATTTCTATAGCATATTCCAATTGATATTGCATTTAATCCAGATATTAATTTGGGGAGAATTGACATTTTAACAATATTCAATCATCTGAGTCATTAACATGATATATCTTTGCATTTATTTACAACTTCTTTATTTTCTCTTGGTAATGTTTTTTTGTTTTCAATGTGTAGGTCTTGGAAATACAGTGTATAGGTCTTTGGTTGATTTATTCCTACATATTTCTTATGTAAATGGTATTGTTTTTAAGTTTCAATTTACAGGTATTTGTCACTAGTTTATAGAAATACTACCGATGCTTGTTTGTCGATCTTGTTTTATGCCACACTACTAAACTCACTTGTTTGTTGTAATAGCTTTTAGTAGATTCCACGAGATAGTCTATGTAGACAATCATGCAAATAAAAAACAGTTTTCTTTCTTCACAATCTGGGTGACTTTAATTTTTTTTTTTCACCCTGTTACACTGGGTAGAACCTCTAATACAGTGTTAAATAAAACTAGTGAGAATAGACATTCTTGTCTTGTTCCTGATCATGTGGGAAATGAATAGGAAAGCATTTGCTCTTTTACCATGAAGTATGATGTTATTCCAGGTTTTTTATAAATGCCCTTTATTAGGTAATTTCCCTTTCCTAAGAGTTTTTGTCAGGAATAGATGTTTGATTTCTCAAATGTGTTTTTGCATTGGTTAAGTAATCTATGGTTTTTGTTTTTAAATTTCTTAATATGGTGAATTACACTGATATTCAAATGTTAAACCAACTTCGCGTTCCTGGGAGAAACCCTACTTAGTGGTGTGTTATCCTTTTTATAAATTGTTGAATTTGATTTGCTAAAATTTCCTTTAGAACTTCTTGCATTTTGTTCATGAGAAATATGGGTCTGTAATTTTTTTGGTAACATCTTAAGCTGATTTTGATAAGGAGATAATTCTGGCTTCATGGAACAAGTTGGGAAGAATTCCCACCTCTTCAATTTTCTGAAATAGTCTGTGTAGATTTAGTATTACTTCCTCCTTGTGTAATTTCTATTTCTTTATTCATATTCTCTATTTAGTGAGACATTGCTCACACATTAGTTCTTTAGACATGTTTCCTTTAGTTCTTTGAACACATTTTTAATTATGAATTTTAAGTCTTTGTCTAGTAAGGCCAGTGTCTGGGCTTCCTCGGGGACAGTTCTGTTCATTGCTAGTAGGAATAAACACTGTTTGGGGCCTCAAGTAATTTTCCCAGATGTGTGCACACATCAGTTCTCTGCTGGATACTTGAGGGGAACCTTTGCGGATATTCATTGTCTGTGGCTCAGTATCTTGAAAGTTGTTGTTTCATGTGTTTTGTTCAGGTTTTGTTGTTGTTGTTTTAGACGAGAGGTAAATCTAGTTCCTCCTACTCTATCTGGGCTACAAGCAAAGGTCTAGATGTTCTATGTATTTTCAAGGTAGCTTTTTGATAGATTGTGTATAGATTGTGAGAGATAAAAGAACAAAGAGGATCACTACAGTCTGATCTTCCTAGAGTGGGCTTTAGTGGTCAGAGAAAGCCAAAGAGGAAGACAGCATTGAAGACCATATAGACACAACGGAGTAAACAAGAAGAATAGGGCCTAGAAGTCAGGAGCTAAGGCACAAAAGTATGGCAGTGCCTGGGATACCCTCAGACCAGCAAGTATGCATGGGGTCTCGTGTGTGTGTGTGTGTGTGTGTGTGTGTGTGTGTGTGTGTGTGTCTGTCCAGATATTTAAACATTTCACCTAAAAGAAATGCAGATTTCTGACTTCTTGAAAATAATCTGGAGTTCTGGACCTCAGCTCTACATTCTTTGATGACATCCATCAATGAGCTGAGATGGACTGCCTCCTTTAGATGAGTCATCCATTCTCCAGTTTGCCACAGTCCATTGTATCATTGTCTCTGCTGTATTATCTTTGGCTTGCTTCCCTTATTCACCTTATCAGTATAGAATATAGATTCCTTGGAAATAAGGCCAAAAGGGCACACTTCAGAAAGATTAAAATTGTGTGTTATCAGTGTTTTTTTCCAGAACTTAACCTTTCCTTTGTTCTTTTATCATTGTATCTAAATTTACTGTCGTTTCTTGTTTGTAATTTCTGACCTTTTCATTCTCAGTCATCTGACTTCATTTCACTTACTTATACATTTCTTTGTTAGTCTATTCAGGGTGCCACAGAGAATACCACAGACTTCATTGCTTAAACTACAGAAACTTATTTTCACATAGTTCTGGGGGCTAGAAGTCCCAAGATCAAGGTGCCAGCAGGATTGGTTTCCATTGAGGCCTCTCTTCCTGGCTTGGAGATGTCTGCCTTCTCGTTGTATCCTCATGTGGCCTCTTCTCTATGCAAAAAGAGCACGCTTTTCATCTTTCTCATCTTCTGAGGATACTAGTCTTATTAGATTAGAGCCGCACTCTTCTGACTCCATTTAACCTTAGTTATCTCCCTAGAAGCCCCTGTCTCCAAATACAGTTACATTAGGAGTTCAGGTGTCAACATATGAATTTGGGGGAAATATCATTTGGTTCACAAGAATCTCTATTCAGTCCTATTTAATACCTGATTTTGAAATTCTTGCATCTTTTTCAAGCTCCTCTGTGGTGTTTCTCACCATTCCTAGACAACTTAGAGAGAAGATACTCTCTTCCATTCTTGTTTTCCTTTTTTTTTCATTGTTTTTGTGTTTTCTTTCTCCTAATAAAAAGTGCATTACTACACACTCATCCACAAAACATTTGTTTTATATTTTGCTGTTGCCATTGAATCATTTGGAAATCTACATTGCTCATTCCACAGATCAGGATGTTACAGCTTTCTTATATATAAACTTCCTTCATTTCTTTTCTTGTCATTAATGAATGTCCTGTACTTTTACGTGTGTGTGTGGGGGGGGGTGTGTGTGTGTGTGTTTCCACCTAAGTTGATAGAACTTTCCGATTTTTCCCAGGCATCTAATATTTTTCTGAGACAGATGAAATTTATTTTATTCTGTAAGTCCACAGATAATAGTTTAAGATTTTGACATTTATTTTATGCTTGTCCTTTTATCATGGCTAAAAAGGAGCTCAACCAGCCAAAGGTTTGTCTGTTTACATTATTTTAAGCAGCTCCCTGTCTCTCACCCCCGTGTATACTTGTTAGTTCTGCCGGATGGTTTTCTCTGTCATATCCTCACATTTATCCCCATTTTTATTTCCACTGCCACGTCCCTAGATCAAAGCTTCATCTGAGCCTTTACCTCAGCTCTCTTTTATTGGCTCCTTCTTTCTGATCTTTCCCTCCTATAGTTCTGAAATGAGCAAAGAACAGAGCCATGAGGACCAAGGACACATAATGGAAACACAGGTGAGGAAGAATGAGCAAGCAGGCCAAAAAGTCACTCTAATAGAGGTAAGGGGAAAACCAATGGAAAGTTGTGCTATATTGTCAACAGGAAAAGATTTAGGAAAGCATGGTCAGCAAGGACAAATACCAGAGAGAAACAAGGACTGACAAGTCCCATTTGGGATCTGTAACCAGGAGGCCATTTGCGACCTTGGAGAAGATAGTTTTGATGGAGAAACCCGGAAGCATAAATCAGATTGTCTCCAGCCCAAAGGGAAAAAGACTGTAAGAATAGTCTTACTCTCTTTAGAAGCTGGAATTTAAAGGAGAGAAAAGCCTAGGCGGTAACTAGTGGAAAACACAGGGTATAGAGAAGATCTTTATACGAGAGGAATGACAAGAATATTTACAAACTGAAAGAGCCACTTGAGAAGGAGCCATCTGCGGTGTGGGAGCTGAGTGACAGTCCCAGGGGGCCTAAGGAAATGCAGAGGATCACTGCTCAAGAGTGGGCCACTTTTTCTACTGAGACAGGCCAGTGGGAAAATGTGTTTGGATGGTAGGGGTTGGTGTATAAGAAAGGCAGGAAAGGCCTGCCAGAAGGCCTTTTCTCTATTAAGTAGAAGTGAAGTTTCTGTTGAAAGTGAAACTCCGGGCCGGGCGCGGTGGCTCACGCCTGTAATCCCAGCACTTTGGGAGGCCGAGGCGGGCGGATCACGAGGTCAGGAGATCGAGACCATCCTGGCTAACACGGTGAAACCCCGTCTCTACTAAAAATACAAAAAATTAGCCGGGCGCGGTGGCAGGCACCTGTAGTCCCAGCTACTCGGGAGGCTGAAGCAGGAGAATGACGTGAACCCGGGGGGCGGAGCTTGCAGTGAGCAGAGATCGTGTCACTGCACTCCAGCCTGAGCGACAGAGCCAGACTCCATCTCAAAAAAAAAGAAAGTAAAATGTTACAAAGCTGTTCATGTCCACATTTATGAATTTGTCATTTTGTAGGAACTAGATTCAAAATTTTCATATTTTTATTTTTCCATTGTAGAAAACTAAAATCTAATTGTACAGAAGCATATAGATGAATTAGAAGCATATAGATTATATAATCATGGGCTAATGAATGATTTTTAACCTTGATACCAGAATTGGAAAACATTATAAAACAGATTTTTAAATAATGGAAACTTTAAAATTATGCAGGTCAAAAAGAAAAAACATCATAGAATTTTTAAATGAACGGTAACTTGGAATGGAAGAGATTTATCCATAAAAGAGTAATACTTCTTTTTTTTTTTTTTTTTTTTTTTGAGACATCTTGCTCTGTCACCCAGGTTAGAATACAGTGGTGCAATCTCAGCTTACTGCAATCTCCACCTCCCGGGTTCATGTGATTCTCCTGCCTCAGCCTCCTGAGTAGCTGGGACTACAGGCACACATCACCACACCCAGCTAATTTTTGTATTTTTAGTAGAGACAGGGTTTTGCCTTGTTGCCCAGGCTGGTCTTGATTTCCTGACTTCAAGCATCAGGCCTCCCAAAGTGCTGGGATTACAGGTATGAGCCACTGCACCTGGCCAGGAGTAATACCCTTAACAAACAAAATGCTCTAAGAGGAGCTTTTTCAACAAGAAAAAAAAATACAGCAGTAGAAAGATGGGACAAAGGTATACAGGACATTCTTAAAGAATTCTTAAAGGGATAGATATAAATGGCCACAGACATATGAAAAATGTTTACCATCCATTGATCAAATTAATGAAAATTAAAACAATAAAACAAGACGATATTTTACCCTTTCAAAATGACAAGTTTCAAACTTACGATACATACCTAGTATTGATGAGAAAATGGGATGTGGGTTCCTGCTTACACTGCTGGTAATACTATAAGATCGATCCATTCTTTGTGGAGTATAATTAGGTAATATATTGGGGTTTTTTTGTTTTGTTTTGTTTTCAAAATGTGCATGTCTTTGACCTAACAGTTCAACTTCAAGGAATCTCTTGTAGGAAAGTATTCAAGTATACCTGGAAAGATTTAGTTAAAAGGCTACTCCTTCGAGCAGTATTTTCAAAATAAAGGGTTGATTAAAATATGAAATATTTATATAACAGAATATCATATGGTTATTATTCATCATATTATGGAAGTATTTCTATGGACATGAAAATATCTTTATGATTTTTAAGTAAAAGATTATAAAATAGTTTATATAATATACATCAAAAGACATCAATAATTATATGAGTAGTAAGATTATGGTGATTTTTTTTCTTCTGTTTTAACTTTGTGCATTTTCTAATTTATCTACTTAGTGTATATTTACTACTCGATCATTTCTTTCAAAATGAATGTAATTGTTAGAAATTTTCTAATACAGCCTGTTGTTTCTACATTTAAAGAAACCAAGGTTTCAAAGTTACAACTACAAAGTGCCTGAGCTAGGAATTAATCTTCTTGATCCCAAGTTCAGGGCTGTTTTACACATTGCTTTGTATATGAACTCTGATTAGATGGGCAGTGCTTCCAGTCAGGGGCTATTATTTAATACACACTCACATTTTTTTCCTCCCCTGCACTTAGCCTGGTGTCTTGCCACAGAAGTAAACCTTCAGGAAAGATCTATTGGATTGAATGTCTTGTGGGATAAGGTCCAGGTTTTTTTGTTGTGTTTTGTTTTTATTTTTGTTTTTTCGAGAGGGAACCTTGCTGTGTTGCCCAGGCTGGACTGCAGTGGTGCGATCTCAGCTCACTGTAACCTCCGCCTCCTGGATTCAAGTGATTCTCCTGCCTCAGCCTCCTGCGTAGCTGGGATTACAGGCACCCACCATCACACCTGGCTAATTTTTGTATTTTAGTAGAGATGGGGTTTCACCATGTTGGCCAGGCTGGTCTTGAACTCCTGACCTCAAGTGATCCACCCGCCTCAGTCTCCCAAAATGCTGGGATGACGGGCATGAGCCACTATGCCCGGCCACGGCCCAGAATTTTTATGAATCTTATTCCCCAGACATAACATACACACAAACACTTTCCTAGTTTCATACTTGTTTTCATAAGCTTGCTAAGAAGAATGTTTCTTTCTCTTTTCATCACAAGATCCTTTAAAAAGGCCTTTGCTTCGTTACTTTCTTCCTCTGTTAGATTATAGAGATACTTTATGAGAAGATAGAGAGGGAATGGCTTTGCATTTATTCTTGTCTTTTGGTTAGATGTCTTCTTCTCCCTCTTTCAGCACATCCCTGTTGTCTCCTAGCTTTCAGGTCCCTTTGCTGTTAGCATTCATCAAGCCAGTGTGCCACTCTTGATTTTCCTCCCATCGTCAGGAGGGGTGGGCCAATGTCCGAAGGGTGCACTTGACCATCTTTATTCTGTCTCTCTTCTCCCTTTTATGCGCCATCTTTGTCATTCTCTATCCAGTGTGTTTCTTCCTCTTCTAAGTCTGAATCATTTCCCTCAAAGATGTTATCTTTGCTGCCTACTTTAGATTTTTCGAGTTGAATTTCTCTTTGGGTTCCTCTCGTGAAGGTCCTTCTGGCTTCTCTGTTTACTTCTCACAGTGCAGTCACCACCTGATGGATTTCCCTTGTCCTACATCTTCTGCACGTGCAGGATCCATCTCACTAATTTCCAGCTGTTGTTCTCTCCTTCTCCCCCTTCCCTTTTCTGTTTTTCTTATTCTTTGTTGTCCTCGAGCTACCACGAACTCTTCCTCTCACTTTGTTTTTTCTTATTCTTCCTCTGAGATCCTTTACCCTCCTCACTGCCTTTTGCGTGTGACTTTAGCCCAGCCTTCATTGAAACTGCTTTCTTTTCCATTTTTATCAGATCCTAATTTGGTGAAAGTTCTATGCACTTTTTCTGTTTATGTACAGGGAGACTTTTTTTGCCCCTAGTGATACTATACCTTGGCATCTGTACCATTTTTATACTCAACTTCATGTGCATTCATGAACTTCCCTGGAACATATTTTTGGGCTTCTATATATGATACAAGCTTACCTGGAGTAGCTCCATTTAACAAATTTAAAATCAAGAAACATCAAGTAACATAGAATTTTTTGCCCCTCATGTGTAAATGTTTTTTATATGAAAAGATAGGCCGACCATTGATTTAAGATTGGGCCTGTTCCTTAAAGCACAGGTGTCCCCAACCCCTCCTGTGTCCCCAGGGAAAGCCCTTCGGGAATGGTTAGCTGCTGCCCTTTCTTGCCACAATGTGCCAGCTGTCACTTTTCTCAGGAGTGGTCGATGGAGTTGACTGCTACCTTAACCAGATTTGCCATCATTCTGAAACTGCCATGTGTTTTCTAAGGACAACCCGGTGTTAAGCCTTTCTCTTTAGAGGAAGGACAGTAACCTTTTTGTGTAAGTCCAGAACTCATCGATGCTGTATGAATGATTGCATTAAAAAATGTTAGGTTTAGCCCCACTAGTTTATCTCACACTAGTTGTAGTGCAAATACTACCTGCTCTCTAAGGAAGCAACTTCTTATTTCATCTGCATATTGGTTCTTGATTTTTATGAATTGTATAATTTGTTCTACATCAGAGCCACATCTAGATGCTTAATTGTTGCTAGTCTTGATCAATCAGAAATGAGACAACCCATTTTTTAATTGATTTGAAAAATGTAATAACCTAATTATATGAAAGTAGGCATAGCTTAGACTAAATGAAAGAATGCTATTTAATAAAATTATCTATGGTCCTTTCGAATCAGTAACCCTGAATATCATTCATGGGGACTTTTTTTTCCCATTGAATGAAGAATTTCATATACTCTGATTGCCTGCTCTTCATTTCTGGAAGTTACTCATGGTTTGGAGTTTTTAGTGTCTGTATTTGGGAATTGTATTTATTTCTTGCTTACATTAACCTGTCAATGCAGGAGCAGGCCTTAAACAATTGCTAATAATTCAAAGAGATGCTAACAATATGTTTGAGAGGCAAACTAGAAGATAGGAAATTAGTATTTTGGTCTTTTTTGGTTGTGTTTGTATGTGTTTGTGTTTTACACAGTGTCTTTTATCACCTGTGCTATTGCCTGAGCACACTAAGATTTGGTTGTAGTCAGAAGACATTATTCAAATTTGTTTAGTACATGTTGTATATTTTTCTTTCCAGTAAAGAATTGAAGAAAAGTGAAGAGATGCCCAAATGCACAGAGGTGAAAATGACAGATTAAACCAAATGGAATTTCTCTTCAGAGTTCAGAATTTTCACATACTAAGGAGGAAGAAAGGATCCACTACTTCTTGTTCTTATGAATGACTCTAGAAAAATCAGAATCAAGTTGTGGGCGGAAAAATCAATGTGACCTTTGAGCTCAATTGTTATAAACCATTGCGATTGTTGTTGGTCCAAGTATTGGTACTTATATTGGTAGTAATTGCATCATAGTTACATTACCAGTGTTGGAAAACTCATGAAGAAAACACTGTAATTGCTACTCAGCAAATGTGAATAAAAGGTGTTTGCATTATTAGGATGTCTGTTAAGTAATCATTTAATATTATTATATTGGTAATGTGGTTATATATGTGGTGTTATGCCCAGAATATGAAGTGTCTGCTTTTGAAATTCACTTTATTCAAAAGAGAAGCAGCTGGCTGGGCATGGTGCCTCACACCTGTAATCTCAGCACTTTAGGAGGCCAAGGTGGGTGGATCACCTAAGGTCAGGAGTTCAAGACCAGCCTGACCGACGTGGTGAAACCCCGTCTCTACTAAAAATACAAATATTAGCCGGGCGTCGTGGCAGGCGCCTGTAATCCCAACTACTGAGGCAGGAGAATCACCCAGGAGGCAGAGGTTGCAGTGAGCTGAGATCATGCCATTGCACTCCAGCCTGGGCAACAGAGCAAACGTCTGTCTCCAAAAAACAAAAAAGATAACCAGCTTTAGAATATGGCATATTCAGAATGGTTACAGTAACAAAGACATTAAAAGAAAACAATTTACTTTCGAATTAAAAGTTTGTGTTTTTTAAGAATGAATCCTGTAGGTAACTTCATACACCTAAACTAAAAGTGATTTTTGGCTGGACTGACAACAGTGTTCCAAATGTCTTTACTTTTTAAAAAAGGCATTTTGCCAGGCGCGGTGGCTCAAGCCTGTAATCCCAGCACTTTGGGAGGCTGAGACGGGCGGATCACGAGGTCAGGAGATCGAGACCATCCTGGCTAACACGGTGAAACCCCGTCTCTACTAAAAAATACAAAAAACTAGCCGGGTGTGGTGGCGGGCGCCTGTAGTCCCAGCTACTTGGGAGGCTGAGGCAGGAGAATGGCGTGAACCCAGGAGGCAGAGCTTGCAGTGAGCTGAGATCCGGCCACTGCACTCCAGCCCGGGCAACAGAGCGAGACTCCGTCTCAAAAAAAATAATAATAAAATAAAATAAAAAAGGCATTTCATATTTAAGCACATACCTATTTTGTAGACTTACATTGTTTAATATTTATTTTAATCTTAATATTTTTACGTTATTATATTGCATTTATTTATTTCTAAGTTCCAGAATAATAGCATCATTATTATAGATTATATGTTTTGAAGTTAGATATTATAATAGGGTATTCATTTTTTGTTCTTGACTCCTTTCTCAACTGTGTGATAAGGTCTGCTGATAAAATATTTAACCCCAAGAAAGTGAAAACTAATGTAAAATTAGAAAGACTTATCCAAATTAGACAGTCAATTCCATTAAAATAAGAAGTGAGAAAAACAATGTTGGGCATTGAGGTGTAAATTTTACCCAGTGTGAAATATCTTCTAATAAAAATATATTTGGCTCTTATCCCTGCACATGTTGTAGAGGCATAAAAATTGGTAAACATGTCCCTGCTGTGTAGAACTTTTTAAAAAGGCATTTTTCAAAGTGTTGAGTGGCATTGATAACTGTTGAAGCCTGAAGCCATCAGCCTAAAAGTCTGTTCTGATGGCACTGAGTTTTTATTGTTCTGGATGCATAAGTCTGTGCATCAGGTACAGCTGGGCCCAGCCAGCTTGAGTCACTCTTGTACAAGCTTGTTTTTTTCTGTCTTGTGAAGGCACTTGATAATTTAAAAATAAAAATATCTGTTTCTCTGCAGTTTCAGCTCATAATTTTGAGATATGTGTTGATTTTCTGATGGAATCACCAAGAATTTCAACAGGTTTAGAAATAATTTAAGATGAATGAAAACTATATCGGGGGAGCTAAGCATTTGCTAAGATCTTGAGGTTTATATGAAAAATGAAGGGTTATTTTTATATTGCAACTACTAAAGACAAAAATAGCAGTTGAAGCAAACACCAGGAAAATTTGGCTCTACTGAAAGCCCAGTCCTTTTCCCCTTTGTCTTGCTGACAAAGTAAGACTAGGGTTATGTTCATGAATAGATTAATAAAGGTCTTTACCACTCAATCTGAGATGAGATGCGGTGAGGGAGATCATGACAGTGCCCTCTAAGCAGTAGATCCAGCTGATAATCAAGCAGAAAATCAAACACCAGAATCCATTTGATGATGTATGGCATTAAACATTTCCTTATATCAAATTGGGTTTGTTTTATCTTTATTCTGAAAGTATTGAATTTTATCCCATGTCATCTCTTTTCTCCAAACAAGTAACAATTTGACATTATCTTCTTCTATATCTAAATAATATTTTTAAACCATTGTTAGAAACGCACTTCCCAATTATTGATCCAACTCTGTCTTGAAGATTAACGTTTCTTCAGTATTGAAATAATACTGTGTATAGGACTTGGAAAGCTAGAATAAAAATCAAGTTTTTAAAAGACTTAAAACATGAAATATTTTACACAATGAATGCAAATATATGTGTAAAATGCATATTTTAAATGAAATCAGTGCTTTTAAATGGCTAACACTTGGTACTTCTGAAATCTTGTGCAGGGTTTCTGTCACATACAAATGAATACTTGACCTTAATATTATCTTTAAGTTATAGAAGAATTTAATTAAAGAAAGATATCTTTTCTTTAGGAAGCTCAGCAAGACTATGTTTGAGAAATACTTACCATTTTATAGCTTCATGTGACATGTTGTCACTTTAGTCATATATTTAGCCATAAATATTTTTAAAAGGAAGTGCTAGAAACTATAACAAAAGTTTGTGACCTTACATTTTTATATGTATTCAAATGATTTCCATCTGATGGCCATACCTGTTTAGTGAATTATGGAAACATTTTTAAGCAATCCACATGTTTTAAGCTATATATTTCTTCGTTTCTATTTAATTGAACTGTATCGAAAATAATCCCCAAATCTTCACTTTATTATGTACATGACCTCATTTACTCTTCACATCAAATCCATTAGATAGATAAAATCTTCCCTGCTCTACAACTAAGGAAACCAAGTTCTGAAGGTTAAGTAACTTCTCCAACTGCACAACTCCAGCCACTGCTAGCTGCAAATGGAGATGTCAGACTCCACTGGGTGATCTGTAAAGTACTGGATCTCAGTTGCTGTGGAGAGGAAAATGCTGATACTTGGAGATGACAGCACACACAAGAGTAAGGAAGCAGTTGGCATGTACCTATGACCACACTCAGGGACTAGAAACATCTCAAATGTTTGTCATTCAACAGTGACCTAAATAAAATATATCTGAGTGAATTATTTTTTTAAAAACTGATCTTTTTTTATTAGATAACTATTTTAGTAAATCTTTACTCCATACTATAATTATGTTAAGAAACAGATTCTATAGAATCAAACTAATTACATGTACAGTAACATTTTATTCCAGAAACCGAAAAGGCGCCATTCCAGTCATATATGAGATAATAAAAACATCAAGAAGCACGTCAATCAAAAGGCTGTGTTGACTGGAGAACTCATTCTATGGATGGACACAATTATCTGCAGGAGAATTGAATGTCAGCATCATTTAGGGTTAACAATAGACTAACTAGGCAAAAGCAGACAGCTACTCTCTGCAGAGACCCAGGAAGCAAACTTGGTAATGAGGCACTTCATTCTTCATATCCTTCTGCTCTAATTATTAAAGTGAATAGGAAATACTTTAAGCTAAGGCGGGAACTGGATAACAAAAACATTTGTTTTGTAAACACAAAGAATGCTATTTTTCTAATGATCCCCTTCAAATCTACATCAGGCATATGTTGTGAGCAGTCTGTTTTCTAAAGTTGCTCTTCTAACACCTCAAATTCATACTGATTATAGATGGGTTATTTTCGTCTCAAAAAGCTGGGGAAGCTAGTGCTGCTAAGAATCAACAATTTTAGTTTCTCCTCAGTCTAAAAAAAAAGGGATATGTACACACATAATTCATGTTCTATCTCTTATCACTTAGGTCAAAATGGTCCAATATATACTTCAGTGTTCTTTCTAAAAGTACTAAACAGTATGATTTGTACTCACTATAGTTCATTTCTTCATAAAAATCATTTGAGCCCAGTGAAAGAATAGAAGAAAATTTAAGAATGGTTTCCTTATAAAACGTGTATATAAGTAAACTCAAATATTGCCAATCAAAGGATGATTTCTTAACATTGCTTGGAGGGGAGATGTTAGTGAAGATAAGAAAAAAAAATAGTCTGAAAGGAGGAAAAAGCAAGAAGTTGAGGAACATAACTTGCTGCCAGAGCAAAAATAAGCAACTGAAGCTTGCGCAAAGTGGTCACAAGACTAAAGGAAGAAGGTTCCCTGGAGAAAAGTTTGGTAGCTTCAGTTTAGTTTTTTGATGTTTTCAGCTGAGAATCAGTATTTAAGGTTTTTTTGTCTTAAATTTGTTCACAGGGCCATTCTGTATAAATGCTCCACATAATTTTTCCTGAACTATGATTTTTTAATAAAAAGCACAATAATGTGTTTAACCATCCCTGCCTATTATACAAAAGTTAATGTTCAGAAGTGTCTACTGATGCTACTTTTAGCAACTAAATATTTCCATGGTGGTAAAGAAATATCAGTAAAATCTATGCACTTTAAGCACGTCGAATTCTTATACTTATCATGTGTGCAGGCAGAGTACATAATAAACTAGTCTATAGCAGCTGTAAATTTCTGAGGATTTATCTAACCACAAATACATTGAAATGGGGAAATGGGTCTATATTAAACTATGCAAGATGCTGCTGGAGCTTTGCCATTTCTGCAACATCCTGTAATTAATTTATCATGACAGGTCTGGCAAACTGAAACATCCAATACACTTGCGACAGACTGTTATACTATAGTTGTTAGACATCCTGTAGTCACATTAAGTGAAGGTAGATTTTTTTTTTTTTTTTTTTTTTTTTTTTGCCTTCATACATGAATATAGGGCCGTTATATTTAGGGTACCCTGTAGCCAAGGACAGACTTGCAATTTTTGAATTTCAGAATAACAATATATAGAATATGGAAAATATCCCCGACTGAAATTATGAGTTCAGTTTCTTCTCTGCCATGTGTGGTCTTTTCCTGAAGAGGGACAGTCCTGGGAAGGGGAACGATACAATTTGGTCAGCGCTTCCCATGCATGTGTCCCTCGGGCTAGCTAGGATGGACTCTCTCCTGGAAGATTTGAAGGTCAGCTCTCTTGGTTGTCTCTCCAACACATTCTTTTCCTGTAAGCCAAGCTCACAAGACCAGCTTCTGTGTGCCAGCCTCTTCTGGAAGCTGCAGTCCCGCCATTTGCAAACTTAAAGTACAAATAAATATAGAAATTATTCCTGCTCCAACCTCATCCAATCCAGAGAAAGAAGAAAATGTAAAGCTTGTGGGGGTTTTTGGCCAAAATAGATCCTATCTAACAATATGTTCTATGTCGGATCATATCAGTGTGAAAGAAAGAGCCGCTCTTGATTTGGTGTGTGTAATTTGATGAGGGTAAAATAGTGACTGACGCTAAGGATGGAGCTGTGTAGTAAACGAGCCTTCTTGCTCCAGGAGTGAAGTGAAGATACTTCCCATGAAAAGTGAGACCTATATTGTATGATGGTCCACAGCCTTGCCCATTTCCTAGGGAAGATCAGAGTTTCTCAGTCTACAAACAAATGGGGTCAAGGGGGTCTGAGAACCTTAAATCTGGACATTTCAGTGAGAGGGAAAAGATGTTAGGGAAAGGTCCCAAGTGATGGAGAATGAGTCCTGCTCTGTGGGAAAGAGGTGAGAAGCTGGGCAAGGGGCCTCAAGTGGTCCCAGCCTGCTTACTGCAGGTTAACCGTAAACACTTGACTGTATTTTCTTTCTTTGTCCTTACGATTGGAAATGGATCCTGTCTCGGAAGACCTAAGAGGTTTGTTGCTCGGCTTAAGTTTTAAAAGAAAAGCATCCAGCAGATCCCCAAACCGAGCAGCTCAAGGGAAATGTGAATGAGAGACCATGGAAGAGAAGCTCGTGTGCCCTCCCGCTTCCTGCACCAGAAGGTCCTCCTCCAGAGCTATTCCATGTCAGAGTTGGGGAGGGTGTGCCCAAAAACACGAGAACGAAGACCCTTCCTTCACACAAGTAACCTGTCCAGGACCACAGACACCAGTGGCAGCACCCTGCCTCCTTCTGCCAACTCCTGCTGTTTACTGGGCAACATTCACACCTAAAGCTGCATCATCAAATCCTAATGCCGAAAAGTCCTGTATTTTCTCAACCTCCTACACAACTAAAAGTGAATATCCCTCGTAGAACACGGTCTATGTTCTGATAAATCCCCTTTTAAAAACAGGTTATTACAAATGATGAATTTGAATGAATAAGGGTAAAAGTAGGTAAAAAATGTAAACAAGGTGGCATCAGAAAGTCAGGAGAAGTGACATTTCTATGCACACATGGTGGGAGAAAGTTAGGTTTTTAATTATTTTTATTTTACTTTAAGTTCCGGGATGCATGTGCAGAACGTGCAGGTTTGTTACATAGGTATATGTGTGTCTTGGTGGTTTGCAGCACCCATCAACCTGTCATCGAGGTTTTAAGCCCTGCATGCATTAGCTATTGGCCCTGATGTTCTACTTCCTCTCACCCTCCCCACCATTTTCTTTTTTTTTTTTTACTATATTGACAACTGGATACAGATAGTGTGACTAATTCTATTTACCTATCAGTAGCTGGAATTATTAACTACTTTCCTAAATATATTTTTGTAATGTAGGATCCTCAATAATTTTAACATTTAAATATGTTTTTTAATGTATGTGTATGTCAAAATGTGAATGTGTACACATTCACTTATTCAACGGCTTAATTGCTGAATGCGCATTTGTTGACAGACACTTGAACCAGGAGCCTTGGCTCTTCTACTCTGTTTCACCTTGAAATTGTCACAATATTTATTATGGCTGCTGTCACCCTACAGTGGCTGTCAGAGGAACTCCATACTCTACCAAACTTGAGCCTCATAACAATCTTTAGTAGACAAGAAAAGGCATTATTCTCTCATTTTTAAAAACCAGTTACAAAAAAGTCAAATGACTGGACCAACAACTATTGATCAGAACCCAGGTGCCCTCTGCCCAGTGCTGTGTTTTTCCAAACAAGAAAATTCTTTACTGACATCTGAGAAATGTGGAAATAAATTATAAGACAAGCCAATCTGTGTTCCCTGTGCAAGATGCAACTATGAATTAGGCTAATTTAGATACATGCTTTTTGGAATCAAGTTATGTTCTCTTCCTGTAGTCATTTATGTTTGTGTTTTTGCTGCAGTTCTCTGTGTATTTCATTTTTATGTAAGAACCTAAAATATGAAATCCCAACACAGGTCAAATAAGAGAATTTTTTAAAATATTTTTTATTTCAATCGCTTTTAGAGTACAAGTGGTTTTTGGTTACACGGATTAATTATATAGCAGTGAAGTCTGAGATTTTAGTGCACCCATCACCCAAGTAGTGTATGTTGTACCCTATATATAGTTTTTTTATCCCACACCCCTCCTCCCACTTTCCCCCTTCTGAGTCTGCAAAGACAATATATCACTGTATGTCTTTGTATCCTCATAGCTTAGCTCCCACTTCTAAGTGAGAACGTATGGCATTTGGTTTTCCATTCCTAAGTTACTTCACCTAGAATCATGGCCTTCAGCGCTATCCAAGTTGCTGCAAAAGACATTATTTTGTCCCTTTTTATGACTGAGTGGTATTCCATGGTGTATACATGCCACATTTTCTTTTTTGTTGTTGTTTGTTTTGTTTTGTTTTTGAAACAGAGTTTCACTCTTCCTGCCCAGGCTGGAGTGCAATGGCGCGACCTCAGCTCACTGCAATCTCCGCCTCCCAGGTTCAAGAGATTCTTCTACCTCAGCCTCCAGAGTAGCTGGGATTACAGGCACCTGCCACCATGCCTGGCTAATTTGTTGTTGTTGTTGTTGTATTTTTAGTAGAGATGAGGTTTGACCATGTTGGCCAGGCTGGTCTTGAACTCTTAACCTCAGGTGATCCACCCAACTTGGTCTCCCAAAGTGCTGGAATTACAGAGGTAAGCTACCGCGCCTGGCCCACATGCCACATTTTCTCTATCCACTCTTTGGTTGATGGCCACTTAGGTTGGTTCTATATCTTTGAAGCTGTGACTTGTGCTGCAATAAATATATGTGAGCATGTGTTTTTCATTTAATGTCTTATTTTCCTTTGGGTAGACACCCAGTAGTGGGATTGCTGGTAGATCTACATTTAGTTCTTTAAGGAATCTCCATACTGTTGTCCATAGAGGTTGTACTAATTTACATTCCCACCAGCAGTGTAAAAGTGTTACCTTTTCACCACATCCATGCCAACATCTATTGTTTTCTGACTTTAATGATGGCCATTTTTATCGCTTCTCAGTCTTTTGGCTGAGATCAAATGTATTAATGGCCATTCTTGTAGGAGTAAGGTGATATCTCATTGTGGTTTTAACTTACATTTCCCTGATGTTTAGTGATGTTGAGCATTTATTTATGTTTGCTGGCAATTTGTACATCTTCTTTTGAGAAATATCTGTTTATGTCATTTGCTCACTTTTTGATGGGATTTTTTTTTTCTTGCTAATTTGTTTGAGTTCCTTGTAGATTCTGGATACTAGTCCTTTGTTAGGTGCATAATTTGCACATATTTCCTCCCATTCTGTGCATTGTCTGTTTAATCTGATGATTATTTCTTTTGCTGTGCAGAAGCTTTTTTAATTTAATCAGGTCCTGTTTATTTTTATATTGCTGCATTTGCTTTTGGGGTTTGAGTCATGAATTCTTTGCCTAGGCCAATGTCCAGAAGAGTTTTTCCAAGATTATCTTCTAGAATTGTTATGGCTTCAGGTCTTAGATTTAAACCTTTGATCCACCTTGAGTAGATTTTTATATAAGGTGAGAGATATAGATCCAGTTTCATTCTTCTACACGTGACTATCCAGTTTTTCCAGCACCATTTATTAAATAGGGTGTCCTTTCCACAGTTTTCATTTTTGAATCAAATAAGATCATTTAAATGTTTTTTAATTATGTTTTGTAGATGGGAAAAAGAGATATGCAGAAAAGACCAGAATTCCTTTTTCAAAACCTTTTTATGAGCCAAACAAAACACAATCATTTAATGCATTGTATATTCAAATCCAGTAGTTATTGTTCAAATGCAAATAAATTATTTTCTATTAAGGGGCAATATATTTTCATTTGACCTAAAGCTTCATTAGATCAACTCACCAGCTTGGAAATACCACAGACCACTTCATGAAATGCAAGCCTGACCACACCATGGCCTCCTTAAAACTCCACACTGAAGCCCTATCCATTATCCTAAAGCCATTGAGATCTTCCTGTTCGCCTAGAATAATTCCTATACATCTATTTTTGTGCCTTCCGATACCACAAATGAAATTCAATCACCTTGGAAGTGACAGAAAAGTTAAGACACTTGATTGATACCTGTAAAAGCCCGAGTATCATTTACAGCCATCTCACCCTGAATGCACCCGATCTCATCTGAAAAAGTCCAAGCAGCTCAGCAGGGTGGATAAAAGCCTCCAGGATCCGCTCCTGTGGCTTTTCCAGGTTCACTGGCTTGCTATGGAAATCCTCTGCTCACATGGCAGCAGGACCATACTATTTCCCTCCAATGACCATTGACACTCCAAGCCCTTGAGTTCCTGCTACTTGAAAACAGTTTTTTCCCAATGCCTTTCCTGGGTATTGTCATTCTGGTTTCATCCTTAATGTCACACACACTAAGATTCCTTTCCTGATCTCAACGTTGGGTGAGTTACCTCCCATTGTTCTCATTATGCCCTACACCTAATGCCTATCAAGACATTAGCACAGAACATTGAAACTGACATACCTATAGATTGTGAGCTCACGAAAGTTAGAAATGCTCTCATGCACACCTTTGTATGCATGACACCAACCACTGACTTGGCACACAGTAGGAGGCTGAAAATGCTGTCCGGACCTGGGTGTGGATTGCAATAGAAAGGCTGAAATAACAATCTACTAATATTCTCCATCTATCAATAACATGTATTATTCAATATTTCTTGTCTGCCTGAGACAATTCTCATAATTGCTCCATATCATAGAATGTTCTCAAATGGAAGATAATCTTTTAAAAATTCTAAATGCCCAGCAAGAATAGGGAATTTATGGAGAAATCTAAAAATATTTCATTAGTCATTCTACCATAGCTTCCCGTGGTCACAGCTGTCTTCTTTCTTTTTTCATTCTCTCTTCCCTATATCACACTCTCTTTTTTTCTCATTTCTGGCTCCCTTTTTTCTTCTTCTCTGCCTGACTTCACCCAGTAGCATTCACTGCACTCAAAACTTAACCATTAACATGACTGCTGATCACCGTCTCAGGCTGCTCCTGACGCTGGGGAATCCCGGATGGAAGTCCCTTCCACGCCGTGAACTTGGAGACCTTTACTCATGCCTGAAGTGCATGCTGAGTAACTTTTATTTACATAAAGACACAATCTTCAAATGTGGATGTAATCTTCCTTTTATGTCTTTAACCTTTTTTATTGAGGCAAATTAGCCAGAAGGTTAAATCTGCTTTGCATCATATTTTGCATTCTCATTCATCTGTGGGTAAATAGCCTTCAAAAGATTTCTAAAAATTTGTATATCTAAACCTTGTTGCCTGTGAATCTGATATCTTGGCCGCTTTTTTCTTTACAATTTCAATAGTTATCTGAGAGAAAACATTCCTAGATTCATAAACAGAAGTCCAGAGCATCACTGCAGCTGAGTCTGATCATCCGATGATAAGGATCCACAGTTCCTTGGATGAGTCTTCATGCCATTAAGTGAACCTAGCCCTTTGCATCACCCATATTTTTATCATCTTAAAAAAAAAAAAAAAAATGTAAAAGCTTCAAACAATTCTTTGTTCAACAAGCAAGCCTAATATCCAGCCCAGCAGTGTTGACATGAAAAGTTTCAGCCGGATGCAGTGGTTCACACCTGTAATCCCAACACTTTGGGAGGCCGAGGCAGGCAGATCACAAGGTCAGGAGTTTGAGACCAGCCTGACCAACATAGTGAAACCCCATCTCTACCAAAAATACAAAAATTAGCCAGACCTGGTAGTGGGCACCTGTAGTCCCAGCTACTCAGGAGGCTGAGGCAGGAGAATCACTTGAACCTGGGAGGCAGAGGTTACAGTGAGATCGCGCCACTGCACTCCAGCCTGGGCGACAGAGCGAGACTCCATCTAAAAAAAAAAAAAAATGTTTCAAGAGCACCCTGACGACCCCGAGGCAGAGGTATAGAAGTCACGCTCAGACTGGCTGGCTGGAGGAAAGACATGGAGCTCAACGTCCTCTGGCACTGGTTCAGTTCAGCTGCATCTGCGCGTAGTCAGGACGCTGTGCACTCGGATTTCTATGCGACTGACAGCAATGCTGCTGAACACTTTTAATTTACTCTTGGTGTGCTTTCAGCTTTTGAGTTTATACTCCTGAGGATTTGTGTAACTATACTCCTAAGTATAAATGTTAGTCTGGTCAGCTCCTTAAGAATGGAGGCCATTGTGGGTAACCTCACTATGGCACCCACTCTGTCTATACAGCCAGAGAAATGTAATTTTGGCATTTATCATGTTAAATAAATCACTCTTAGCCAAGTGCAGTGGCTCACGCCTGTAATCCCAACACTTTGGGAGGCTGAGGCAGGTGGATTACTTGAGGCTAGGAATTCGAGACCAGCCTGGCCAACATGACAAAACCCTGTCTCTACTGAAAATACAAAAATCAGTCAGGCACAGTGGCCAGCATCTGTCATCCCTACTCAGGAGGCTAAGGCAGGAGAATTGCTTAAACCCAGGAGGTGGAGGTTGCAGTGAGCCAAGACCACACCACTACATTCCAGCCTGGGCAACAGAGGGAGACTCTGTCTCAAAAAATATACATAATAAAATAAAATAAATAAATTACTCTTAGTAATACCACATCACTCTGCTCAAAAATTTATTTAACCCCTTTAGTAGGTTGCAGCTATTAAGTTCACAAAATAATTGCCATTATTCCAATTTACTTTGTCCTATGTACAGAGTCATAATTTATCAGGAAAAGAAAAAGTGTTTATTGTTATGATTATTCATAATTATAGACTAATTTTAATAATAGCTAGCATCTGCTGAGTGCACACTAAGTAAACTAGGATTCTTGTTAGGAAAGTTATGTGCACTATCTCATTTAACATTCAGAATAAACTTACAAGGTAGATATTATTATTTCTATTTAAAAACAAAACAAAAACCCTAAAGCTCAGAAAGATTAAACAATGTGTCTGAGATCACACAGCTTTTAAGTTGGGATGTCAGGATCAGATTTCTGGGATGTCTGACTCCAAAATTCCCCTCTTAATCATTAGGTTACTGCCCTTGAGTGTGCCAAACTATACACTGTATTTCTTTAAAATTGAGCTAGCTTCTTTTAAATGCCTATTCCACCCACAGTTGACAAAAAGTAACTTTTTATTATTAAAAAATGAGTAAGATCCAGACCAGCCTACACAATATAGCAAGACCCCATCTCCACAAAAAAAATAAGAAATAAAATAGCCAGGCGTGTTGGCACACACTTGTAGTTCCAGATTCTCGGGAGGCTGAGCTGGGAGGATTGCTAGAGCCCAGGAGAATGAGGCTGCAGTGAACCATGATCGCACCACTGCACCCCAGCCTGGGTAACAGTGAGACCCCATCTCTTAAAAAAAAAAAAAAAAGAAAAAAATGTGAATAAGAAAACTAAACATTTAATATTTTCCAAATTTCGAATACCTTTTACGAAACAATCTTCAACAAAATACGTTGATCAAAATGATCTCAAGGTTGCATATTGCTCTGGAAATATTTACATATTTACATCAACCTTTAACATTCAGGCCTGGCACAGTGGCTCCTGCCTATAATCCTAACAGTTTGGGAGGCCGAGGCGGGCTGCTCGCTTAAGCCCAGGAGTTTGAAACCAGCCTGGGCAACATGGTGAAACCCCGTGTCTACAAAAAAATACAAAAAAATTAGCCAGGCAGAGTGGCATGTGCCTGTCGTTCCAGCTACTTGGGAGGCTGAAATGGGAGGATCGCTTAGAGCCTAGAAAGTTGAGGCTGCAGTGAGCTGTGATTGTGCTACTGTGCTCCAGCCTGGGTAACAAAGGGAAAAACAAAAACAAAAACAAAAAACCCTTTAATGTTTGAGTAGAACTTTTTTTTTTTTCAAATTTTATGTGATACAGAGAAGTTATCCTAGTCCAAAAAGAATGATGAATAAAAGACCATCACCAATGTGTTCCACACGCTTGTGAGAATGATGACTATTAGGGTTGCTTTGGGATGAAAGCAGAGGTCCCTGCGGAAGACCTTCCTTCTGAGCGTGTTCCCACACTGTCCTAAGGAGATGGTCCTTTATCACTCGCAGCCCTTGTTGCACCTCCATCATAAACAGCCTCATTGGAGCTGTTAATTTGCTGTCTGTCGCATGATAATGTGTTTTCACATTTATTCCCTGTGCTTACCTTAGTGCTGGCACATAGTAGGCACGTTCAAAAAATAGAGAGCAGAAGCAGATCTAGGCCACAGGCTTATTTCGTATCTATCAATAACCGGTCTGAGGAGGAATTGTATGGAGGGATATTAACATATGGAAAATATGCAACAGGATCACATCATCCCACGTTGGCCCTGTGTCTATTTCTATTTCCTAGAGGAAATCTATTTCCACTCCTCCCCGCTTTCCACCTCCCTCCTCTCTTAGCCTGTACCCCCGCCCCTCCGCCCTAGGCTCAGCTGCAAGGTGTCTTTTTAATTCTTACATTCTCTTTATTTACATCAAAATTGTTTGCAGAGCCCCACACCTTCTGGCTTCCAGCTGGTAGAAGGTGCAAACAAAAGCAAGACAAACACACACTGCATCTGTACCTTGAAACAGCCTCAATTCCAGGTGGTTGAAGGGACTCCCTGGGGCACCTGGAATTCAGGTGGGGCCAGAGCAGTGTTTCAAGTCAAGCCTGCCTGTAATTCCCCTTTCCTCTTTGCTGCCAGGCAGTGGAGAGCTGGGTGTACAGAGCCAATTGCTCAAGTTCCCTCAGGTGTGCGCATCTGGGTGTGTGCAGCAATGAAGGGCAGGCCAATGCCCTGAAACTTACTCAGCCCTTGGCTTCACCAAGACCACTGCGAGCCAACGCCAGGTTTCTGCATCTGTTTCCTAAAAATCACATTCCTCCTGGACTAAAGGGGAAAATTCTTCTCCCCGTGGTTGTTCTCCTGAACTATGGTACTAATCTCTAGAGCCTGCCTTTTGGGAACTGAAGCAGTTAGTAAAGAATTCCTGCTCCAGCCATTCTGAGGCCAGGTAGGGGGCCCCGCCCCCGCCTCCCCAACAATATGTTCCAGTTTTCCCTGTCACTGATTGCTCCTGGTTTCCTTGTGGTGCCAATGGATGTAAAGGCATGTCAACACTGCCATTACAAGCTTTTCTTGTCAATGATTCATAACATTAGAACAAATAATCATCTGGCCTTACTCCTGGCAGGCAGAAAAAGACACAGCAGAGTTAACTGGAAGGTAACGTATGCAAGTAGTTGGGTATTTGCTAATTATTTCTGACCCAGAGAACCCAATAGACTGTAGCGACAGTTTTTCACCCCGTGGTGTTTAAACTTTCATAAGTTTAAACACAGAAAACGGGCCTGGGTCAGAAGGAAGAGAGATGGGCTTTAAAAAGAGAGTTGCCGGGCGTGGTGGCTCAAGCCTGTAATCCCAGCACTTTGGGAGGCCGAGACGGGTGGATCACGAGGTCAGGAGATCGAGACCATCCTGGCTAACACGGTGAAACCCCATCTCTACTAAAAAAATACAAAAAACTAGCCGGGCGAGGTGGCAGGCGCCTGTAGTCCCAGCTACTCGGGAGGCTGAGGCAGGAGAATGGTGTAAAACCGGCAGGCGGAGCTTGCAGTGAGCTGAGGTCCAGCCACTGCACTCCAGCCTGGGCGACAGAGCGAGACTCCATCTCCAAATAAATAAATAAATAAATAAATAAATAAATAAATAATAAAAAAATTAAAAAAAAATAAAAAGAGAGTCTTCTGGTGTTTGACTTGAGTACCATTTTTTTTTTTTGAGTTAGAGTGTCACTCTGTTGCCCAGGCTGGAGTACAGTGGTGCAATCTCTGCTCACTGCAACCTCCGCCTCCCGGGTTCGAGCGATTCTCCTGCCTCAACCCCCTGAGTAGCTGGGATTATAGGTACGCACCACCAGGCCCAGCTAATTTTTTTTTTTTTTTTTTTTTTTTTTTTTGTATTTTTAGTAGAGACGGGGTTTCACTATGTTGGTCAGGCTGGTCTCGAACTCCTGAACTCAGGTGATCCGCCCGCCTTGGCCTCCCAAAGTGCTGGGATTACAGGTGTGAGCCACTGCACTGGGGCTGACTTGAGTTTTTTTCTGCCAAAAAAACTAAGAAAGCTTTATGAAACCTTGTACAAGTTGTCCCATTTTCCTCTTAATTCTTCCAAAATTCTTTTCTTTAAAGTTCAGTTTTAAACATTGGCAAATCAAGTAACAAGGAAGCCCATTTCCTTATGGCACAGCTCAGTACTCAATAAGAGATCCAGGATGAAAACCAAGAATCTTCATTCCCAGCTCTATAGGAAAAAACTTTACACAATTTATGCAAAACTTCAAAGGAAGCCCCTCCCTCCACACACCTCCCATTTGTGTGGGTGTTTCCTTCATCCCCCTACCACCAGCGTGGGTTTTTAGGTGAGTATAATTGTGCTTTTGTCTTGGACTTGGCTCACCCCACTACACTCAACTCCCAGAGCCCCTGGCCTGGAGCCCAGGGTGGGGCTTTGCCCTCGGTACTGTAAACAATCATAATTACCTTTACAAACTTAAAAAAAAAAAATTTTCAAGGCCAAGAATATAGAGCATGCTATAACCCCTTGTGCACAAATCTGTTAGAATGTGCGTGGTGTCTCCCTCATAAAATGGCCAAAGGGAAAAGAAAATCAGCAGCTCTCAGCGTCCCCATGGGCCTCTCTGGGCCTGGGAGTTCTCTGCTTCCAGCTTGTAGTGGTAACAGCAGTACAAGTGAAAGGGATAAATATTAAAGCAGAACTTAAAGAGATCTTCTCACCATTCATGCAGCTTCTGTGAATTGGACGGAAACAGAGGCATGGTGCAGATATGCCTGCCCTAGACTCCGAAAGGAAGGAGGTGCATCTCCTGACCTCGGCTGTAGCATGTCTGAAGTTACTCCTTACAGTACCTCTGTCTGGTTGCCAGCACCTATTGTTCTGATGAAGTTGACATGCATCCAAGCATCTGCCGCATTTAGATTACCACCATGCTGCCAAGGCTATGATTCCCACCTAATCTTGGTAGTTTATTTCATGCACAATCACTAGCAGGTGTGATCTATGTCTAAGAGCAAAACAATTCATGAAAATTCAAAGTTTTTAAATTCAATCACTTTTGGCCACACGGTTTCATCAAGATTCATACAAAAGGTTTGATTTATCAGTGAGATGGATTGCTTTCCAGGCCACAGAGTTCCTTTGATTATTTTACTGCCAGGTTAACAGGTGTGAGTATGGAGACCTGAACATCTAGACAGATGCCTTCAACCTAGCATGGACTCATGTCAAAGGCCATGTCAAAGCCAAAGACACAGAATGGGGAGCTCCCTGGCTGGGCAAGCGTGATGATTTTACTAAGCCTCTCTAAGGAAGTGTCAGAGTTGTGTACGTGTCATTTTTTCCATTCAGAAGCCAAAACACTGCTCCATGGCTGTGAGTTATTGAGCTCATGCTCTGTGTTTGTGTTAGGGTATGTTTCGGGCATGTTCATCATCAAGAACGTTCATCTGTAGTGTTCCTTGTGCTGAGAGAAGGTGATTTACAATGCAGCTACCAGAATGAGAAGCCATGGGATCCACAATGCCTACACTTCATTAACAAGCTCTTGGTTGGGTACTGTGGCTCACATCTGTAATCCCAACACGTTGGGAAGCCAAGACAGGAGGATCACTTGAGGTCAGGAGTTCGAAGCCAGCCTGGGCAATATACAGAGACCCCTATCCCTACAAAAATTAAATTACAAATAAAGTAAATTAGCTGGGCATGGTGGTACATGCCTGTAGTCCCAGCTACTCAGGGGGCTGAGGTGGGAGGGTCACTTGAACTTGGGAGGTCAAGGCTGCAGTGAGCCCTGATTGCATCACTGCACTCTAACCTGGGCAACACAGCAAGACCTTGTCTCTAAAAAAAAGTAATATATATATATATATTTTTAAAGCAAGCTCTTTGCCTTGCCTCAGGACCCTGCTGAGGAGCGCCCCCACCCCCTCACCCCCACCCACCCACAGCTCTGGGGCCTTCCCTTGAAGTGCTAGCTTATAATCAACAGTTACCGACTTCTCTTCTCTCCCTAGGAGGGCTCAGTGTTTAGGAGGTTATTGCTCCCTTGTGCTTAGCTTCTTTCCAAATGGTTAACTCTTCTGAGAGCTATTCCTGTAGCACTCCTGCTTCTTCCTTTGATAAAGATTGCCCACATCCCAGTGTAATCTCCCAGTCATCCCTCCAGCAACACTCCCTCAAGACTGCCAGAAAGACAGCAGTCTCCCTACAGTCCTCTGTCTGGTCTCCACACAAATGCAACCACTTGGGTGGGGGACTCCCCAGTGGCAAATGTCCTTGCACACAACTATGAAAAGTAACCCAGGTGAGATGTAGTGGGAGTCCTGGGGCAAACACAACCAAACCAGCTCAGGACCAGTGAAGCTGCTCAGTTCTCTGTCTTTGGAGGTTTTTAAACTAGGCTGCACACTGGCGTCTCCTCTCTACTGCTTGTCTACCACCTAAAATAACTTGTTTAATGTTAATAATAAAACAAAAGCTGAGGGCATAAAGGGATTGGTTTTCTAGAACAGGTAGCTTAAGACTTATTCAACACCCAGAGTTCAACTTGTAACGCATCCCATTCCAGAGGCGCGTTCGTCACATGCCGTCTCCATCTATCTATTGATTAAAAAAATAAGATGTGTCCCAGCCTTGGCTTCAAAGCTGGAGAGACCTAGCAATATATTTTTTCAAACTTTTTCTCTGACATCGTGTCGTTCCTTCCTTTGTTGCAGGTGGCATTAGTTTGAAGTACAGTTCCCATGCCTTTGGGCTGAATGGCTTAGAACCTACAGAGGGGTATGAACTGTTTTCTAAACCATGAGACTTGTCTCTTTGGCTCATCTAGGTGAAAAAAGGGTTAAGTCCTCTGGGTAAAACATTGTCAATCACTAGTGGCTGCCACCAAGATGAAAAACAAGTTGCACCTGTACACAGGCAATTTAAGAGATTCTGGTCAGCTATTTTTCTCTGGTGCTTTGTTCTGCCAGCTGCCTCTGTGCTTTGGATGCAGGTGGAAGCATGGACTTTGCTATCTATAAAAAAATTTAATGGTGAAGATCAACTTCCGCTTCACCTCCCCAGGGATCAAAGTTTTGGGGCTTTTTTTTTTTCTTTTTCCTGAAAGACTGGTAGAGCAACGCCTAGACAATGGGCAAGTTGTTGAGGCTCCCCTTCTCCCCACACAAGTAGCAGGAGATCTTTGACAGATTCTATTTTTTTTTCTTCCCAATTTGAAGGAAATAAAGGAAACGTGGAGATGCATGTCAAGCATTTGCCAAAAGGAGGACTGGAGAATGACAGCTGGGAGCCTGGGCCGCCATCGCAGCCTGCTGCGCGTAGGGCAGGTGGCAACGACGTGGACAGGACAGGCTCTCTGCCTGAGAGTGTGAGGCACACACTTACTATACAGCATCCTCTGTGGAAGAGAGGGTGTCACACAAGTTATATGCATGGTCAGATGACTTTCCATGACACAATGGATGACCACTAAGGTGCATAGGAAGAAGCTTAAAAATCTGATGCTCTGGCTTAACAAGAAACTCTAAGTAAATGTGCCTCACCAATGACATCATCAAAGTTTGTGAACTCATTCAACAAATGAGTACAAAAAGATTTATCATCTGTCATGTACCAGGCACTACATTAGTTATTGGACTAATGGTGACTATTACGGGCTGAATTACGTGTCCTCTGAAATTCACATACTGAAGCCCTAACCCTAGAACCTCAGAATGCGACTGTATCTGGAGACAGGACCTTTAGAAATGCAATTACGGCCCAGGCACAGTGGCTCAGCACTTAGGGAGGCCAAGGCAAGAGGATCCCATGAGGCCAAGAGTTTAAAACCAGCCTAGGCAACACAGTGAGACCCTGTCTCTGCAAAAAATTTAAAAACTAGCCAGTGTCGTGATGCACACCTGTAGTCCCAGCTACTCAGGAGGTTGGAGTGGGAACCCACTTGAGCCCAGGGGTTCAAGGTTGCAGTGAGCCATAATTGCACCACCGCACTCCAGTCTGGGTGACAGAGCGAGACCATGTCTCTAAAATAATAATAATAATAATAAAATTTTTAGGCCGGGTGCGGTGGCTCAAGCCTGTAATCCTAGCACTTTGGGAGGCCGAGACAGGCGGATCACGAGGTCAGGATATCGAGACCATCCTGGCTAACATGGTGAAACGCCGTCTCTACTAAAACATACAAAAAACTAGCCGGGCGAGGTGGCGGGCGCCTGTAGTCCCAGCTACGAGGGAGGCTGAGCCAGGAGAATGGCATGAACCTGGGAGGCAGAGCTTGCAGTGAGCTGAGATCCGGCCACTGCACTCTAGCCTGGGTGACAAAGCAAGACTCCGTCTCAAAAAAAAAAAAAATAAATAATAATAATAATAATAATAATAAAATTTTTAAGGCGATTAAATTAAAATAAGGTTGTTAGCATGGGCCCTAATCCAACTGACTGGTGTCCTTTTAAGCAGAGGAAATTTTACAGACAAAAACACTCATGGGCTCATGCACTGAGGAAGCACTACGTGAGGACACAGAAAGAAGGTGGCCACCCGCAAGCCAAGGAGAGAGGCCTCAGCACAAATCAAACCAGCCAACACTTGATCTTGGCCTTGCAGCCCCCAGAACTATGAGAACTATGAGAAAATAGATTTCTGTTGCTTAGGCCACTTAGTGTGTGATATTTTATGTGGTAGTCCTAGCAAACCAATAGAACAGTGAACAAGGCAAGGTCCTTGTTCTTGCTAAACTTAAAATCTATTAAAGAACTCAAAATCTCGTGCCCACATAAGCAAAGGAGAAAGGGAGGTGACTAAAGACACTTGTAAACTCTACTAAGACAGCCAGAGTTGGTAAGAGAAGCAGGCCCGGGACTTCCAGCTAATCTTTGGACATATTTTATCATGGGGCATGTGGCCATTACCCAGGATATTTGAATCAAGGGTTAAACAGTATTATCACTGTGCTTCAACACAAGAAAGCAAGAAATCCTGCCCTGATCATGTGAGGGGGAGGGAGGAAATCTAGCAGATCTGACCTAAAAGGGCAAATGGAAAAGAACTGTGTGGCTCAATGCACATCACAAATGTGTGGGCTTCAACATGACCACTAGAAGCAAAGGAAATTTGTATATTTTTATAATCACCACACAGGTGCTTATTTTAGATTGTTTTCTTGAAAGTTGTTAGTTATTTCTTTTTAACCTCACTACCCTATAGACTGACTCCCTCAAAGGAAGCGTAACATAAGATAAAAATATAGAAGTTTCTATTTGGAGCTCAACAGGTTAAAACAGAGCTGAAAATAGCTCCTGGGCATGTCTTAGGGTTGGCTGACTGTTTAATCCTCTGATATGTAAGAGAAATTGACGTGTTCTCGTCTGAATAGCCACTGTACCTATCATGAAGCTTACTGTCCTTGAGATTTTTCAGCATGGTCATTGGGGGAACTGAGTTTTGTGTTCCCAAAGAAAAATACGAAGCTCTTCTATGCTGACCAGATAAACTGTGATGAAGTGGGTAATTCCTGTTGTGTGGCTGGTATGCTCCATGCATGATTCAGATATTGAGATTCTGTCCAGACAGGCGAGGACCCCTGCTTGTGTAGGCAAGGAGGTGGGTAGGGTCTCCAGTCAAGGGAGAAGCCACTTATTGGAACAGTTATAAAAGTTCCACCAAACTCCAGAGGGAGGTGTGGAGGCCTCAGGCAGGAACCCAGGATGAGCCCTGAGTGGCAAGGCCCTACGCTAGTGGCAGGGTTCAAATCTTTTCCTTGGGTTGCCAGATAAAATACAAGACTCCCAGTCAAATTTGAATTTCAGATAAACAGCAAATCATTTTTAAGATAAGTATGCCTCATGCCACATCTGGTACTTGCAATATTTGGGACATACTTATATCAAAGAATTCTGTGTTACTTACATGAAATTCAAATTTTAACTGAGTGCCCTATACTTTGATTTGTTAAATCCGGTGATCTTTTCTTAATGGTGAATACCCATTTCAGTGTGAAAGGGAAGTAAGATTTGTTCCCTATTTGTGAAGATGGGCCTAGGGCTGAGTCGGGTTGTCTGTAAAAGTGTACTCATCTTTCGGGTTCTTTCTGCATAGTATGGAGGACCAAAGCCAGAAGATTATAGAAAGATGAGAAAACCAGACGGTAGAAACCTGACAGCTTTTATTCCTCATGCATGCTCTTGGCTTAGCCGTCTTTTCCACTCCCTTCGCGTTTAAAGAAGTCTTCCTAAATTCCCAGGCCATCTCAGCTGGGCGAAGGCGGCAAACCTAAGGAAAGCCTCCCAGACAGGAAGGGCTGGCTGGCCTCACTTTGGCGGGAGCATTAAAGTGAATCGTAGTCCCCCAGGGGACAGCAAGTGTTGAAATAAAAAAGACAAAGTCAGAGCCATTTGGCCAGACAGTCCTTCCTGCCTGGGAGGCTCTGGGACTTGTCTTATGGAAAGAGGAAAATACTTCTCCCAAGTGTGAAGAAATCATCCAAAATGCAAAGGCTCTCTGGTCCCGCAGTAGCCGGTCCCTCCACCTTCAGCCAAGGGATTCCTTACTTCATCAACCAGTACTTACAGAGGACCTGCCGTGTGCCAAATACTGTGCCGCTGCTGGAAACACAACGAATAGGCATCACCTTCACCCCAAAGAGCTTCTGTCTCCCGGGAGATCCCGATGCTGCTCTTCGTAGACTCGGCCGGGGCCTGGGCCTTGCCATCCAGCTCCCCCTCCACTGCCTCACAGAGACTCATTCAGTGACTGCCCATTACACATCAGCATGGAGAATGGCTATGGCCTGCACATGTGTGTCCCCTGCAGATTCACATGTTGAAATCCTAAGCCCAGGGCGATGATATTAGGGGGCAGGGTCTTTGGGAGGTGATAAGGTCGTAAAGGTGGGGCCCCCATAAATGGGATGAGTGCCCTTAGAAAAGAGGCTCGAGAGAACCCTCACTCCTTCCACCACATTTGTACACCATTAGAAGATACCGTCTAGGAATCAGGAAGCAGGCCCTCACCAAACGACAAATCTGCCAGCACCCAGCTTCCAGAATGGGTAGGAAAAGAAGTCTGTATTTCTAAGTTGCCCAGCCTATGGTATTTTAGCCTGAATAGACTAAGAGAGGAAGAAGGTGTTCATCACAGACATTTGTCCTGGGCTCAGGCTCCCCTTCAGTAACTTGTCATATAAGCCTGGAGCTCTTTCCTTTCATTCCAGCGGGTCACACACAGGACAGCTCAGTGTTCCCTCATACCTAGACCATCTGTGATGCTGGGATGGGAGTCCTGGCATATTCAAGGTGAGTGGTCGTGTCAGGCAGCACCTACTCCCTGTACCTCCATCACACTGCCCTGTTTCGCTGTCCCAGCTGCACACATCACTACCTGGGACTGTTCCCTTTATTTGCGTGTGTGTGTGTGTTTGTCACACCTCTCTGAATTAGATTGAAAACATCATGGAAGAAGCCATTTCAGCTTTCTTTCACTATTGTTTCTCCAAAGCCTACAATAGTACCTGACACAGGACACACTTAATAAACATGCATTTAATGAATGAACAAGCAAGCAAATAACCAAATTACTTGTCCCAAGCAACCAATGTGTGAAATACACAAGGTGGATCTCATGCACTGGAACAGAGCTGCATGTGGGAGATCAGGGAACTGCATCTTCCAAAGACGACGAGCACGTGCTCCGTTTTCTCGTGGAGATATCTGGTACCGTGGCACGTGCTCCATTTTCTCGTGGAGATATCTGGTACTGTGGCATGTGCGCCGTTTTCTCATGGAGATATCTGGTGCTGTATCTGTCGTCCCTATCGCGGTCACCCACACGGGAACCTGGGAACCAGCTTAGCCTCCTCCTTCTCTCCTTCTGTATGAAGCCTATTGTTACCCAGTATTGTTGCTTCCATCTCCACCTCGGTAGAGCTAGCAGACTGACCCTTCACCTCTGTCACCTCCTCTGAGTGTGTTAGTTAGGGTTCTCCCAGGAAACAGAACCAAAGAGGAGAGATAGAGATAGAGATAGGGATAGAGACAATAGAGACGGAGACAGAAATAGAAATAGAGACAAAGATTTACTTTCAGGAATTGGCTCACACAGTGGTGGGAATAGACAGGTTGCCGGGCAAACTGGAAATTCCAGCAAGAGCTGATGTTGTCTTGAGCCAGAAGGCAGTCTGGAGGCAGAGTTCCTACCTCTCAGGAGTGAGGGGAACCTTGGTTTTTCTATGAAAGCCTTCCACTGATTAAATGAGGCCACTCACACTAGGAAGGGTCAGCTGCTTTACTCAAAGATTTAAATGTCAGTCACATCTAAAAAATACCAGCCGGCATGGTAGCCCATGCCTGTAATACCAACGCTTTGAGAGGTCGAGGCTGGAGGATTGTTTGAGGCCAGGAGTTCAAGACCAGCCTAGGCAACACAGCAAGACTCCTATCTCTACAAAAAATGAAGAAACTAGACGATTGTGGTGACTCACACCTGTAGTCCTAGCTACTTGGGAGGGTGAGGCAGGAGGATCGCCTGAGCCCAGGAATTCCAGGTTGCAGTGAGTTATGACAGTGACATGACACTCAAGCCTGGGTGACAGAGAGAGACTGTTTCAAAAAAAATTTGATATTTTTCTTATAAAATAAAATATTGATTTAAAATACCTCACAGCAACATCTGGACTGGTGTTTGACCAAACAGCTGGATTCCACAGCCCTAGCCAGGTTGACAGGGATGGCTTTTGTAGATGATGCTACCTTCATCCCAGCCTCTTCCATGGTGCCGTCAGTACCACAGAGGATGAAAAGCTAAAAACGGTATTTCTAAGACTCCCTTGTAACTGGAATTCTTAATAGGGCCAGGTCTAGGATGAGGCAAGCAAGGCACCCCAGGCACAAAATTTAAGGGGCATCAAAAACTCAGTAATCAAGATCAGTACTCTTAATGCAGTATTTTGAAAAATTAAAAAGTGGCTCGGCCGGGCGCGGTGACTCATGCCTGTAATCCCAGCACTTTGGGAGGCCGAGGCGGGCGGATCACGAGGTCAGGAGATCGAGACCATCTTGGCCAACATGGTGAAACCCCATCTCTACTAAAAATACAAAAAATTAGCTGGGCGTGGTGGTGGGCGCCTGTAGTCCCAGCTGCTCAGGAGGCTGAGGCAGGAGAATGGCGTGAACCCGGGAGGCAGAGCTTGCAGTGAGCCGAGATCACGCCATTGCACTCCAGCCTGGGCTACAGAACGAGACGCCATCTCAAAAAAAAAAAAAAAAAAAAAAAAAAAGGGGGCTGTGTGCAGTGGCTCATGCCCGTAGTCTCAGCACTCTGGGAGACGGAGGCAGACAGATTGCTTGAGCCCAGTTTTTTAGTTCAAGACCAGCCTGGCAACACGGTAAAACCCCGTCTCTATAAAAAAAAATACAAAAAAATTAGCTGGGAATGATGGTGTGTGCCTGTAGTCCCAGCTACTTGACAGGCTGAAGTGGGAGAATCACCTGAGGTTGGGAAGTCAAAGTTGCAGTGAGCCATGATTGAGTCACTGCACTCCAGCCTGGATGACAGAGCCAGACCCTGTCAAAAAAAGAAAAATAGATAAGAAGTAATGTAGTATTACTGACATTTCCTTTTGCCTCTGACTCCAATATGGCTTGGCAGGGCAGGGTTCTTAATGGATTTAAGATCCCCCATAAGAAGCACTCGTGTGGAATCTGAAGGGCAGGATGAAGTGGAAGAGATCTTTCTCTGCTGGTTTTTGCTGGCAAGCACAATGGTGCTCCCATGTCCAGTCACTGCTGCAATAGGGGCTGCAAGGCGGGGGCTGCAAGGCAGGGGCTGGGCTCTTCACATTTTGCTGTTGCAAATGGAGCAGCCTAGTATAGCTCTCCAGATAGTACTTGCAGTGACCGCAGCACCTGCCACAGCTAGGGTGGGTTCTTTCAGAAACCTATCGTGCTAAAAGTGGTCTCTTGATTCCCCCACTGTTGAGTCAGGGGTGCAGTTCCCAGGAGGGTAATTCTGCAATGTTGTTCATTCCTAGAGGTCAGCCCAGAGCCCATTTCTCTTGCCCTTCCAAAGAAGTGTAAAAACGCCCAATTTCCTACATTACACCCCTTTCTGGTTGACATCCCTAGAGAGGTCTCTGTTGACCAGTGTCATCACATCTCTCATGTTCATCCCATCCTTTCAAGCCCCACCATCCTGCTCTTATTCAGGTCCCCTTTAATCTCTCCCCTCCTCTCTGTGACATGGCTTCCAGATGACTATACGCTCACCCTCTTTACACTTTTTTTTTTTCATTCTCCATATCTAGATAGAATCTCTTCTTCTCTGGTGGCTTCCACTCTATGATGTAGATTCACCCTGTTCCCAAGGATTTAGATAACATTATTGTGCCCTGTAGAATGTCCAGTGTCAAAAATCCAATATGGAAAGTTTACAGAATTTCTTTAAATGCTCAGGGAGCTTACATTCATTTCCCACCATCTATCTCCAGTGAATTCTTCATTTCTTGATTTCTCACATTCTGCATTTTCTCACGAGGCGTTTTTGTGTGTAGAAGACCTGACTAAATAGTTTGGGGCAAAGCAACCTTTTTTTTTAAAAGTCTTACATCTTCTCTGCCTTCTTCCACTCTCACTTGTTTACTGTCCCTCTTCTCTCTCAGAAAGAAAAACATCCCTCAATTTTCTGATTTTCTAGTGTTCTTCATTTCTTCCACCTTCTCCTTATGGGCCTTCTCCTAGCTTTCCACATACAATTGGCCAATCAATGTTTTCTTCCTGAAAAATCACATTATGTCCCTCAGAAGGCTTCTGCTAGAGCTCAGGTTGGGAACATGAGCTGGCAAGAGCTAAATTACTCTAAAGAGTTGGATCAAGACACTAAGAGTTCATGAAAACAATCTGGGAGAAGAGGTGAGAAAGACATGGGCAAGGAGAGGAGCCAGGAGAGTGGCTAGAAGCCAGGACACTCCATGAGGTGGTTAGGACAGTGAGAATTCCCGGGGAGGTGATAGAAGAACTTTCAACAACAACAACAAAAAAAAGTCTGATGTTCAATTAAAGTGCTGTGGAGGGAGAACTGTGTTGTGTTTAGGTGCATGGGCTCTGGCTCATTCATTGTGTTCTGGCTCATTCATTGTGTTCTGGCTCATTGATTATGGTGTTTGTTTGTTTGTTTGTTTGTTTGAGACGGAGTCTCATTCTGCGCCTAGGCTAGAGTGAAATGAAACAATCTCAGCTCACTGCAACCTCCACCTCCCGGGTTCAAGCGATCCTCCCACCTCAGTCTAGCTACTAGCTGTGACTATAGGCATGTGCCACCATTCCCAACTAATTTTTGTATTTTTAAGACATATGGGGTTTCACTATGTTGGCCAGGCTGGTCTTGAACTCCTGACTTCAAATGATCCACCCACCTCAGCCTCCCAAAGTGCTGGGATTACAGGCATAAGCCACTGCCTGACTTGACAGTGTTCAAAATTCACCTCTATCATTAACTTGCTCTGTGATTAGCAAGCTGTTCAATCTCTTAAGCTTCATTTCTTTTTTGTAAAACAGGATAATAACTGTTAAAAAGAAAAAGCCTATTTCTAATGACTATTGCAGGATTAAATAATATGTGAAAAGCTCCTGGCAGAAGAAATCAATTTCCTGGAAGTGTTAGCTATGATGATGACTTATACAATGACTTTGAGCAGATGCTGTTACTGCTGCCATGTAAATTGCCATTGTCTCTCCAAACTTACATTAAAATTCTGTGGGCTTGTAAAAAAATATGTAAAATATTAAAATAATTGAATTCCCTGTTCTGGATGAGGCAAGGATGAAGGGCACGTGAATTCACAAGGGCAAGTGAATTCATAAACTGACCTGATACAGCAGAAGCCATTGCTCTTCGGCACAACATGCAAGCTTGTTGAGGAGGAGCGGAAATCTGGGAGAGAGACTTTCCCCAGGCTGGGGATGGAGGACTGAGCCAACTGCACCCAGATCTGAAAGAGCAGGGAGAATGCTGGTGATAACTGAGTTCACGGTCCTTCAAGCAGCCATCAGATGGCTACTGCAGAGCCAACAGCTTCTCCCTCCCCACTTCCTGTGGTTGTCTCTGGCAGGTGTGCAGTGTTGAGGATTCTGAAACCATGTCCCAGTTCAGTCTGAGCTTGGATGACCTAACTGATTAAGGACCCTGACATGACTCAGAAGTGTTTTATGTCAGGGGTCGGCAAATGATGGCCCCAGGGTGAAATCCAGGCCACAACCTGTTTTTGTGCGACCCACAAGCTAAGAATGCTTTTTCCATTTTCAAATGCTTGCAGGAAAATTTAATAAGAATATTATAGGCTGGGCGTGGTGGCTCACGCCTGTAATCCCAGCACCTTGGGAGGCTGAGGCCGGCGAATCACAAGGTCAGGAGATCCAGACCATCCTGGCTAACACAGTGAAACCCCGTCTCTACTAAAAATACAAAAAATTAGCCAGGCGTGGTGGCGGGCGCCTGTAGTCCCATCTACTCGGGAGGCTGAGGCAGAAGAATGGCGTGAACCCGGGAGGCGGAGCTTGCAGTGAGAGGAGATAGCACCACAGCACTCCAGCCTGGGCGACAGAGCGAGACTCCGTCTCAAAAAAAAAAAAAAAAAAAAAAAAAAAAAAAAGAATATTATTGCATGACACATGAAAACAATATAAAATGCAAACTGTACCAGAACAGTTTAAATTTTTAAACTGATCAATTTAAAGTTTTTAAATTGATCAATTTTAAAAGTTGTGGGAAAAAATGGTTTTGCTCTTGTTATACAAGTAACTGCATAATATCCTTGATTATGTTTCTTGATTATGTTTCTTGGCCCAGAAAGCTTGAAATACTTACTATCTTGCTCTTTACAGAGAAAGACCAACCAACCTTGTTTCATGTTATGCAAAGGAGTCACCGCACGATGTCTTCTCAACCTTACGCGTGCACTCTCTATTTTAAACTTGACTTTATCCTGTACAAATTGCAGGTGGGAGCCCAAAGAGGTCTATGGATTGATTTCCCTTCTTTTGGTAGAAAAATCCTTTTTAAAATTATCCCTTAGTAACAAGGACATTAATAAGTCAATAAGGTAAGCCTGATTAGCTTTTTTCTTTTATCAGATACTAAAAATGAGTCAGTAAGTAGCTCTCATTGTCTCCTGCTTTAGAGACCAAAGGATAAGACAGGCCCACAGCCATGCTAATGATGTCACTTTCGTAGTGTTTCTTCTGTTTTCATGGTGACTGTCAAGTTCTACTTTGCCTAATTTTTATTTTTTTATTTAAAAAAAATTTTCTTCTCTGCTCATGACCACCCACCTCACTTCCGTGACTAATTGCAGACACCTGCTTTCTCAGTAAGATGTGGATTTGGGCATAATTTATCTGCTAGAGATTGGAGAAGTGCCCTCAAGTCCATGGCCTTGCCTGTGGTCCCCAGCCCTGGGAAGGGGGACACCTTCTCTTCTCCTTCCAGTAGGCTCCTCTGGTGCCTCTCCTCCAGAAAAGCTAGGTGAACTTTGAATTTTTTCAATGTAATAATTTCCTCCCATAATTACATTATAATATCAATGGAGCTTATCTCATTGCAGATTGATCTTCAATTGGCACCGACTCTTAAAACTTTCTCTTTCTCAGTCCCACCCTCTGTCAAGCGCTGCAGTTAATGACATGAGGAAGAGGATGAAATGCGTCAGAGCTTTACCGGAGATGCCTTTTAAAAAGAAGCTCATGAAGATTCTTTTAGGGTAGAGAAAAATCCTTTGCAAAGTGAATAATAATACCGTAGTTATATTTTCTGCCAATTTTGGTTTTCTTCAGAAGAAACAGAAACAGTATTCCTCCTTTTCTGAAAACTTCTTTCCTGAAGGCTATTTAATCATTCAGCAACCATTTACTTGATTTTGCCTAATTGGTTTTACAGAAGCAATAAAGCTCTTTGTGAGGAGTCAAACAATAGAGTTATAAAGAAAATCACCCTTCCTCTCCTTCCTCCAACCTCGCTCACTGGGTCAATCAAGGATTTCCTCCATATGTTTCTCTACATTCAGATACCCAAAAGCAAATGTAAAGAGTTATTTTTCTACCTTTTACCAAAAAAAAAAGGTACATTGTAAATATCACCCTGAAATTATCATCAATATGTGTGGAGCTAAATCATTCTTGGTAGTTGCCTGCTATTCCATTATTCCATTGTACAGCCGTTGAGGTCCCTGCTGATAGCCTTTTTTCTTTTTTTTTTTTTTTTTTTTTTTGAGACAAGAGTCTCTCTCTGTTGCCCAGGCTGGAGTGCAGTGGTGTGATCTTGGCTCACTGCAACCTCTACCTCCTGGTTCAAGTGATTCTCCTGCCTCAACCTCCTGAGTCGCTGGGACTACAGGCATGTGCCACCACACCTAGCTAATTTTTTGTATTTTTAGTAGACATAGGGTTTCACCATGTTGACCAGGCTGGTCTCGAATTCCTGGCCTCTAGTGATCTGCCTACTTTGGCGTCCCAAAGTGCTGGGATTACAGGTGTGAGCCACTGCATCCAGCCCCTGATCGACTTTCAATTTGATAAAGATTTACTTTGTACCAAATACATACTAGACACTTCAACAGATTGTGGAGAGAGAAAAATGAACAGCTCATCACCTTTCATGACACCAAGGTCCTGTGGGGAAGATAAAAATAAATGATTGGATGTGGACACTAGGTGTGACAATGAGGAGGGCACAATTGCACAGCAAAGGGACAGAGAACATAGAGGGGGATTCAGAGTCATCTGGGGATGAGTCCAACACACAGGAGAGAGGGTGCAGGCACAGGGAACAGCACATGCAAAGCCAAGGAGGCTGCAGGAGCTGGTCATGCTCAGGAAACTGGCTGAAGCACCATGCCCATGCAGGTGCTGCTGAAAAGCCCAGAGGGGTAGGTGGGCACAGAAGTCAGTGGACTGGTATACCAAACTAGAGAGTCAGGACGCGTCCAGTGGGCTGAGAGTAAAGAGGGACATGCAAGCGTTTAAAGCAAGGCGTATTAGTCCATTCTCATGCTGCTAATAAAGACATACCCGAGACAGGGTAATTTATAAAGGAAAGAAGTTTAATGGACTCACAGTTCCACATGGCTGGGGAGGCCTCACAGTCATGGCGGAAGATGAAGGAAGGACAAAGGGAGGTCTTACAAACGGCAGCCAGCAAGTGAGAGCATGTGCAGGGAAACTCTCATTTACAAAACCATCAGATGTCGTGGGAATTATTCACTATCATGAGAACAGCACGGGAAAGACCTCCCCCCATGATTCAATAACCTCCCACTGGGTCTTTCCTGTGATGCGTGGGAATTACAGGAGCTACAGTTCAAGATGAGATTTGGGTGGGGTGACAGTCAAACCATACCACAGGGCAATCAGATCCTGCTTTTAGAGGATATCTGGAGGGCATCTGGAAATGAAACTTGTGAGGAAAGCATTTTCTAATCACGGGAGGATACTGGACCCAGGCGGGGCAGTGAGGGAAGAATGAAGGGGAGGTGGTGATGGGAACTAGCCTTCTAAGGTGAACCTGGTAAGACTTGTGGGCAGACTGAGAGGAGTGGTGATGCAGGAGGACTTCTAGGTTGGCAACCAGGTGTACCCAATGAAGGACGCGCAGGAGGAGGGCAGATGTGCCCAGGAGAGGTGAAGACTTCCATTTTGCACATGTGGAGTTTGAGTTGCCTGTGGAACATCTTGGGCTCTTTGAACATTTTTTCAGATGTGAGGTGATGATGGCCTTCCTAAAGTACCTTCCTTTCATTCTGTGATAGGTTTTCCTCCTTCACAGAGAAAATGGAATACAGTGATTCTATTTTAGGGTTCTAATAGAACCCTGTAGGGTTCTAATCATGACTGCTATCTCAGGAGATGGGAGCAACATAGCAGCCAGGGACTCTGCTACAGGGGCAGTGCCTCTGAGTTCACAGGGGGCTCCTCCCGCTGACAAACTAAAACCATGACCGTCTGGGTAGATCAGTAAGTAAATGACATCCTTCCTTAGGGCTGAGGCCACATCAGAGGGTGTGGCTAGAGAGTGGAGGTGTGCGGGGATCCCATCAGTTAAGCACTTGTGTACAGGTCCCATCAGCAGCAGCTCTTGGAGCAGCCTGTCCCCAATGAGCACCTCTTTGAGAGTGACCACTGTCACTAATGACTTCCTTGTTGCCTAATCCAGCATACATTATCATCCCACATCTTCATTCAGCAAACAGGATAGAACACTCCCCTCTGTGCCAAGCATACTGAACTGCCAGAGACATCATAATGAGCAAGACTTGCTTTCAAGGTGCTCTCAGACCAGTTGGAAAGTCTGAAAGTGACAACCCCCTTTCAGTGACAAATTCCCTTACTGCAAGATGACTGCTTCAAGACTGATAGGTACAAAGTATAGCAGTGTGACAAAGGAAAAGTTACATTGGTGTTACATGGAGCAAAAGGTGGAAAAGATTCTCCTGGGATAAGCAGGAGTCCATCTACAAGATGGCCTAGGCTCTCATTAGCATATTCTGCCAGAGGTATTTGAACCAAAGTGACTCCATCTTGAATAGGAACTGGGTGAAATGAAGATGAGACCTGCCGGGCTCCATTCCCAGGAGTTTAAGCGTTTTTAGCCACAGGCTGAGATAGGAAGTTGGCAGGACTGGTATCACAAGATACAGGTCAGTCATAAAGACCCTACTGATAAAACAGGATGCAGTAAAGAAGCCGGACAAAACCAAGAATACCATGAAAGTGACCCGGGTCGTCCTCACTGTTCATTACATGATAATTATAACACATTAGCATGCTAAAAGACACTCCCACCAGTGCCATCACAGTTTACAGATGCCATGGTAACAACTGGAACTTACTCTACATGGCTTAAGAAGGGGAGGAACCCTCAGCTGGGGGGAAATCTCCACCCCTTTTCCAGAAAACTCACGAATAATCTATCATTTGTTTAGCATATGATCAAAAAATAACCATAAAAATAGCCAACCAGCAGCCTTCGGGGCTGCTCTGCCTATGGAATAGCCATCCTTTGTTTCTTTACTTCTCTAATAAACCTGCTTTTGCTTTACTCTGTGGACTTGCCCAGAATTCTCTATTGTGCAAGATCCAAGAACTCTCTCTTGGGGTCTGGGTAGGGACCCCCTTTCCAGCAACACTTCCACAGAGAAGAATCATCTGGAGAGCTTTTGAGAGTCAGTCCCGGCAAGAAAGATATTTGCAATTTTAAAAATCTGACAATATAGAGAAAACGACAGAATTTGTTTTCAGAGAATGCTTTCTTTAGGAAACGCATGCTAATAATGTTTCTTAAATACAAACCTCAGAGGGGCTTGGCTGGAGGGGGAGCTTGAGGCCAAAAGTGCAAAGCTCCTCTGAAAAATGAAGGGTGTGGTCGGACACAGGGAAGACCAGACGCAGGAAAGAAGCCTTCAACTTGGGCATCATCTGGGTGGTTCCCAGAGGAAGACGGAGATGATTTTTGGGTTGCAGAGAAAGGGAAAGAACTTGAAACTGGAGTAGAGGACAGGAGATAAGAGGGGAAGAAGAGGCAGGGGGCGGATAAGGTCAGGGTATCAGGACAGCAATAACCAGGTGCTAACTTGTCTGATGGTGGGAAGGGCCAAGTCATGCAGGAGCAGTGGTGTCTGGTATGGACTATTAAGTTGTTTCCTATTGCTGTCTTTCATCATTAGGTCATTAGTTAAGCTTTACACCACTGCTCAGTGTCAGCATTAGTTAAGCTTTATACCTTAAGGTCTTCAGTTAAGTTTTATGCCAGGTTATTACCGAAGCTCTATACCACTGCTCAGTGACAGCATGGTGGTGGCGATGTCCTGGGGAATGGAGAGGGTAAAGTGATGCAAAGACTGATATTGAGACCTCCAAACCGATCAAGGAAAAAGTTGAGGGCAGGAGGTCTCAGCTGGTATAACAGGAAAAAGAAAAAATCAAGGAAAACCGAACTATCGCTCCTCTCCTTTAACCCAGGATTCCTCAGAGGCAATTCAGGAGGGAAATGGAATTCCTCTGGAAATACACATCATGGAAGCTTGAGTTCTTTTGTGTGGCTGGAGTTGTATCTCTGATTCCAAAAAGGTAAAAGACTTGAAAAGTAAACTACAAATACAGATTTTCTTTCTGTGTCCTGTCTGTCCCTGAGAATTCTGTTTGCAAAGGTTTGGGGTGGGGTTGTGTCCAGGTGGTTCTGATGTGCGGTCAGGGTTGAGGACCACTGCCATAAGTCATGGGGCCACGGGAATTTCAAGGAGAGGATTTTTGTTTGAGATTGCTCACTTTGGTGGCAGGGTGGTGGCAGGTTGACAAGGCACAGAAGGAGGCCGGGTCTTGAGCACTGACGGGGCCTGCCATATGGGGCCCTCCCAAGGAGGCTTCCTGTGTGTGCAAGGTACCACAGCCCCGCTATCCAGCGATGTATTACGTACCACTCTCTTCCTCTGAGTGCGCATTCTCCGTAGCAGCAGAATGACAGTCACTTGTCATTCCACTACCTGATCTGGAGGAAGAGAAAAACCAGCAGTGTTTGTCTTTACTCAGGATGCCATCTCTGGAAGACAGGGACTGAGCCAAGGGCATGGACCTAGGATTTGACTCTCAGCTTTGGAATCCTGCTAACTTCTAGTTTCCACATCTCATCGAAAAGTCAGGAAGCGGCTAAAGCAAATACTGCCTTTCGCATTAGACCTAAGTGCAGCTGGAGCTTCAAAAGAGAGGCTTAGTTTCCTTCCCCAGTTGGAATGCTCCAATATTTCCCTACTTTTCAATAAAATGCTGAAAAGAAATTCCAGTGCTGCTATGCTTACAAATGCGATATTTAAAATGTGTATTTAATTAAAGTTGAAAATAGACAAACCCCTTTAGGGGCTTTCTTTCCTTAGAAATGCATCCTGTGTTCTCATTTTGAGGGACAAAACGTAACAAGTACTGGGCATAATAAAAAGAATTGCCTCTAAACCTACACAGCCTTCACTCCCCACACCTCCCTTTTGAATGTAAATGTGGGCAATACCAGGAAATGAGCCGGGCACAATATTTGCGCTAGGTCCTCATATCTCCACTCTCCTATTTGGAGTCTTAGGTAAACATGCCCCCAGCCAGAGAGCCAGCCCTGTGCGAACCCTGCAGACTCTTCAATAAAGCACCTCCTCGAAATTCTGATTCACATCTCTCAAATCCATTGTAATCCTTCACAGTCAGAAAACAAAAGCCACTGCACTGAGCTTAAAACAGTAAGTGCCTTACACTGAAAACACCTTTAATATCTAACTCTACTAAACATCGGGAGAGAATGCTTATTTCGGGAGTCATCTCACTTGTTCATGGGCATTTAATGCATAAATCTCAAGTATACATTATGATATGTTATTATATGAAATGTATACAGTATAGGTCGTGCACATAGGAATGTAGTACTGTTACTAGTATATAATCCTTCTGCTGTAGTACAAAGTAATGTAAGTCCTGCACACAAATGCACGCCTCACAATACAGAGTGTTACACATCATGCTAACATGTGTACTATTCATAACTCTATACCATTCAAAATGCTAATTGTCACTTTTTTTTCAAAGTGCAAGCATTTGTTTTGGAAGAATAAGGCCAAAGCTCACATTGTTCTAACTGTATGGCCAGCTGCTGGCTTTACCACAATGAGACGCATTGTTGGGTAAATGGAGTCCCTCAGGTGAATGTAATTATGCAAATCCTTCCCTAACTACCAGCACTCTCTTGGCCCTCCCCGCTGGCCGCCCACCACTGGGAACACTGTCAGATCGCATTACCGGAGGCCTCACTTGTTTGCTGGGAGTATCCTCCCCGCATTCTCCGGAAAAGAACCTGCTGCGGGCCCTGTCCCCGTAAGGCCTGTGGGCCCACTTGGGACCTCACCAGAAGACCAAGCTTTTTTCACCAGCTGACACATTTCTTCACTATATCTCGAGCATTGGAAAACACGCCTTTTAATTCCCTAAGGCGGTGTCTACCACCCCTTGTTCAACGGCAGGCCTGCACAAAGATGTTTCTAACGCCAGAGGCAAGAGAGAGGGAATGAATGAGGCTCCTTCACTGAAGCCCCTGGAAATGATGTAGACACACGGTCAAGTATCATTCACACACACACACACACACACACACACACACTTCTTCATTCACTCCAGAACAATCTTAAGCGGTTATGCAATCACGCACTTTAGCATCCCTCATCCACAGACATGGGAACACAGGTGACATTGCTTATTTATTGACATAACTATAGACATACTTAGAAATAGGGAACCTGGACAAAAAAATTCTCTCGAAAGTCCCCACCCCGTTTAATTTACATGGGTCACTCGTGTGGGGGGGTCATTTTTTTCCCACAGTTTTGGTGATTTCCCACAGTCACCAAAATAGAACTCCGCCTAGAGTGAGCCCTGCATAAATGTGGAGGGAATGCCGTACTTAAACTAACTTTTGTTTACCTTCTAGAACCAGCTCAACAAAATAAGAAACTTACCTTAGTTATTGTCAGGCCTCTGAGCCCAAGCCTATCTCCCTTCACTGACTCTCGTTTCGGACTCAGCCTGCCTGCACCCAGGTGAAATAAACAGCTTTGTTGCTCACACAAAGCCTGTTTGGCGGTCTCTTCACACGGACGTGAGTGACAATTATCATCTGTGTTATTAGTGAATAATACTTCATTTCTCAACACTTTGTAAATTGCACTTTGCGGTTTAACCTATTGACAAGACAGTTTGAATGAAAAGTAAAATATCAAGACAGCGAACCAAACAATACTTCTCTGAAGAAAATAAAGTAGCCAAAAGAGATTAAAAACACAGAACCGTGAACACAAAATTCATTTACTTTAACTCTAACTCAGGCTTGATAGCAAGATGATTCCTGAAGAATGAGATATTTTAAATCCCAACACTATAAAATCTGTAAAAACGTCAGAGAAGCTATGAGTGAGACTAAGCCTTGGTTAGCAGAAGGAAAGGAGAGGAAAGAGATCAAACCTACTGGAAAAGAACTTTCTTCTTTCAGAGCTGAGCCCAGGCACGATGGCAGTAAGAAAGAAGGAGCCTCACTTGTTCCTTTCTTTGCACAAAAGCTGTTCGATTATTGTGGATGGAATCAGAGGAAATGGGAAGGTCTGTGGGAGGAAGTGAATAGGGTGCTTTGTCTTTTTAAGCTTTTTCTGGATCCTGCAGTTCTACTTTAACAAAAGAAAAAGGGATCTGGGCCCTGGTAATAAAATATAGGTTTGCATAACCTTTCATCTTAATTCAAGAGCCCCTAGGTTGAGGTGTACAAAGTAAGAATAAATTTATGTATTGTAACCAACCGCAACTCTACTCAAGATTTGTAAGAGTGTCTGTCGCATGTAGAAAATATAGAACGGACTTTCTAACCAAACTGTTTCCTCACATCCTGATTATAATATTTAAATTTTTTCATTATTTCTAGCTATTGTTTAGTTCGTTCTGTTGGCAATAAACTGTGCCAGGCGTTTTACTCATGGGATCATCTTTATTCTTCAAAGCAATCACATCACTTGGAATTATTATTATTATTATTTTGAGACAGAATTTAGCTCTTGTTGCCCAGGCTGGAGTGCAATGGCACGATCTCAGCTCATTGCAACCTCTGCCTCCCAGGTTCGAGGGATTCTCCTGCCTCAGCCTCCTGAGTAGCTGGGATTACAGGCATGCGCCACCATGCCCGGCTAATTTTGTATTTTTAGTAGAGACGGGGTTTCTCCATGTTGGTCAGGCTGATCTCGAACTCCCGACCTCAGGTGATCCGCCCACCTCAGCCTCCCAAAGTACTGGGATTACAGGGGTAAGCCACCACGCCTGGCTAGGTGGAATTATTGTCTTCATTTTACTGAAGAGGACACTTCTACATTGTCTTCAAGGTCCCCAGTGAAGGCAGAAACTCATCAGCCCTCACTGAAGAAGTCACCAGTAAAGGCTGCTGACACATCATGGGCACATCCTCTGGTCACTCCTGGGAAACTGAACTTCTTTTGTCTAAAATACAAATTGTATCCATGTGAACCTAAAGATTTCTTAAATTTCTGAATTTTCTTTAGTGTCATGATTCCATTTGGAAATTGTTCTCATTTCTTGGAAGTACCTGCTTGTTGTGAAATGTTTACATTATGGGAGAAGAGGAGAAAATTTAAATACAGTAGTCCACCTTATCCTTGGTGGATTATGTCCCAAGCCCCACAGTGTGTATCTGAAACCCTGGATAGCACAAACCCTGTATATACTCTGTTTCTTTTTATACATACATACCCATGAGAAAGTCTAATGTATAAATTAGGCATAGTAAGAGATTAACAATAACAACTAATAATAAAATAGAACAATTATAACAATAGACTGTAATAAAAGTTATGTGAATGTGGTCTCTCTCTCAAAACATCTTATTGTGAATACTGAATCTCAAAAAGTAAAACTGTGGATAACAGGGGACTATGGTAATGCAGACAAATATTTTCTAAATAATATTTCCTCAGTGAGGCAGATAAAGAATTGTGTCTGATATTCTACATAAAAAACAAAATTTTGCATCTTTTTGACTGATTGGGTTGTAAGGGAGAAAACCCAATCTTTTTCTCACCCATCACTAGGTCCGTGACTGAGTCACTCGTCAGAGGCGTTTGAACCAGAGCAACTCTATCTTGAACAGGAGCTGGGTAAAACGAGGCTGAGGCCTACTGGGCTGCATTCCCAGATGATTAGGCATTCTAAATCACAGGATGAGATATGAGTTCAGCACAAGATATAGGTCATAAAGACCTTGCTGATAAAATAGGTTGCAGTAAAGAAGTCAGCCAAAACCCACCAAAACCAAGATGGCGACGAGAGTGACCTCTCTTCGTCCTCACTGCTACACTCCCACTGGCACCATGACAGTTTACAAATGCCATGACAACATAAGAAAGTTACCCTATATGGTCTAACAAAGGGAGGCATGAATAATCCACCCCTTGTTTAGCATATTATCAAGAAATAACCATAAAAATGGGCAACCAGCAGCCCTCGGGGCTGCTCTGTGTATGGTGTAGCAATTGTTTTATTCCTCTACTTTTTTAATAAGCTTGCTTTCACTTTATGGACTTGCCCTGAATTCTTTCTTGAGTAAGATCCAACAACCCTCTCTTGGCATCTGGATCCAGACCCCTTTACCCTAACACACCTATAGCAAAAGACAGATTAACAAGAAAAAGAGCAAATTTATTTAATATCACAACCCAAACAAATGTTTTCTCCTGCTGGCCTGAATTGAGAAAGGAAGCACTAGGAGAAATTTTTACCCCGTCTTTTTTTTTTTTTTTTTTTTTTTTGGAGACAAAGTCTTGCTCTGTCACCCAGGCTGTTGCTTACTACAACCTCCACCTCCCAGGTTCAGGCGATTCTCATGCCTCAGCCTCCCAGGTAGCTGGGATTACAGGTGTGAGCCACCATGCCCAGCTGATTTTGTATTTCTAGTAGAGATGGGGTTTTACCATGTTGGCTAGGCTGGTCTTGAACTCCTGACCTCAGGTAATCCACTTGCCTTGGCCTCAAAAAGTGCTGGGATTACATGAGTGAGCCACCACACCCAGGCTTACCACCTGTCTTGACTGGGCATTACAGATAGAGATGCGGAGAGCTGACCTGGGTGAGAATTCCTACTTTCTGCTGGCTTTTTGTCGGTTGTCTCAGGATCTTTTCTGCAGGCTTCAGAGGGAGTGTGATGTCTCCATTGCCCCATGTTGGGCACCAGAAACTGTAGAGGAGAACAATTAATATTTTTTCATCACATCAAGATTCAAGGTTGAGGCCCTACACAGAAGACAGATTAACAAGAGAGAAGCATACAAATTAATTTTTGTTTTGTTTTGTTTTTTTGAGACGGAGTCTCGCTCTGTCACCCAGGCTGGAGTGCAGTGGCCGGATCTCAGCTCACTGCAAGCTCAGTCTCCCAGGTTCATGCCATTCTCCTGCCTCAGCCTCCCGAGTAGCTGGGACTACAGGTGCCCGCCACCTCACCCAGCTAGTTTTTTGTATTTTTTAGTAGAGACGGGGTTTTACCGTGTTAGCCAGGGTGGTCTTGATCTCCTGCCCTCGTGATCTGCCCACCTTGGCCTCCCAAAGTGCTGGGATTACAGGCTTGAGCCACCGCGCCCAGCCACGAGTTTATTTAATGTAAGTTTTATGTTATATGGGAGCCTTCAGAAATAAAGACACAAGGAGACAGGGAAACCTGTGTATTTTTATGTTAAGTTTGATGAAGAAGTGGATCCTTGTGGAGAAGTGAGATTGGACAAAAGGGTTATGATCAAATGGTGATAAACGGGGGCGAACTTAGCAAGGGCTGCTTGTTCAGATTCTTCTCCACATCCTTGTGTCTTTCCCTTTGGGATAGGACAGCATCCCTGGAATAAGAGTTTTATGACCTGCTACAGAGAGAAGAGTGTGGGGAGGTGATGGAGGCTTTCCTGCTTCTGCTGTTTTCTCAAGTGCCAAGCAAGGTACCGTATCTAGGAGAGCACGTCCTGAACTCTGTCATTGTATTATACATATGTTTTAAATTATCTGTGGCCTCAGCACAATATTAAGAGTCAGGATTCTTGTCTTGTTCTAGTTTACTGCTCATATCAGTGTGTAAAAGGGAATCAATTCTTTTTTTTTTTTTTTTTTTTTTTTTGAGATGGAGTCTCGCTTTGTCGCCCAGGCTGGAGTGCAGTGGCACGATCTCGGCTCACTGCAAGCTCCGCCTCCTGGGTTCACACCATTCTCCTGCCTCAGCCTCCTGCGTAGCTGGGACTACAGGCACCTGCCACCACGCCTGGCTAATTTTTTTTGTATTTTTAGCAGAGACGGGGTTTCACCATGTTAGCCAGGATGGTCTCGACCTCCTGACCTCGTGATTCACCCACCTCGGCCTCCCAAAGTGCTGGGATTACAGATGTGAGCCACCGCCCCGACCTTTTTTTTTTTTTTTTTCTTAAACAATGTCTTGCTCTGTCACCCAGGCTGGAATGCAGTGGCCCAATCACGGCTCACCTGGGTCAACCTGGGCTCAAGTGATCCTCCTACCTCAGTCTCCCAAGTAGCTGGGATCACAGGTGTGAACCATTGTATCCAGCTAATTTATTTACTTTTTTGTAGAGATGGGGTCTCCCTGTGCTGCCTAGGCTGATCTCAAACTCCTATACTCAAGCAATCCTCCTGCCTCAGCCTCCCTAAGTGCTGGGATTACAGATATCAGCTGCTGTGCCCAGCTGGAGTCAATTATTTACCAAGACCCAAATTATATTAGCTATACAATATAGAACAGTAAACAAGCTGTCAGTCTGAAGCCAGAACTGTACTAGAAGTATTTTAAAGGCTCGTATTCCTTATATAAAATGCAGATTGCAGTAACACTTTGCTAACTAACGACCACGGCTTCCTCCAAGTGTCCCTTCCCAGCCTCCCCACCTCAGGGCCACTGGAATTCTGAAAGATGTGCAGCTGAATGCCGCCCTAGAAACTAAATTGTACCTTGCCTTTCAGATGTTCTAAAACCATCAGTGTAAGCACTGGAAAAGAAAAAATGAAAAAAATAACCCAGACTCACCTCTCAACTTTAAAGATTCTAATAATCTGTCAAAAGACAGTTTTGCAACCAGAGAAGTAGGGGGCAGTAAATGGAGATCTTTTTTCACTTGTAGTCTCGGGCTTAGGTATTGAAAGGAAATAGGCACTGGGAGCGTTTCACGGTTGAGGAGGCCAAAGCAGGTACGGCTGAAAATCTGCTGTCTCTTCGACCTGAAACTGTCAGCTCAGAAACACTGCTGCCCATTGATCCCAAGCCAGGGCAGTGGTTTCTGGGGTTGTTAGAGGGGTTTTTCTTGGCTGCCAGGCTGACAGCAACACAGACCCTAGAAATGACAACTGAACAATAGGAAAATTCTACCATGTTGGTATTAACCATTACAAAGGAAAGCCTGTTCCCTGATGCTGGCAGCAAAAACCTAGAGCAGGGAGTCAGTCCCTTTGCTCCCCTCATTCTGACCAAATTCAGGCACCAAAGCAATCAAACAAGGGTAAGGTAGATAGGAAGAGGGAGAAAGCCTGTTCAAAGGGCAAATTATCCTATTTTCTTAGAAAAAGTACCTTTGTAACTATGGTGAAGTGCATTGTTATCAGATAAAGGCCCGTGTAGCAGCCTGTACAACTGAGTGACTAATAGTTTATTATTTGATGCTGATGATTAATACAACAAAGCACCAATAAGTGACTCAATCTTCAATCCCTAGTCAGAAGATTTTATCAGGTGCTTGCTAAACACTTGCATGGAAATATGAATAATCGTTTAACTGAATAATATTCTTCCAAGTGTACGTAGAAAAGGGGTGTGTTTCGGCATCTCCTGGCTTAAATGAATACATAAATAGATCTGTTTTATTTATTTATTTATTTATTGAGATGGAGTCTCACTCTATCGCCCAGGTTGGAGTGCAGTGGCGCAATCATGGCTGACTGCAACCTCCGCCTCCTGGGTTCAAGTGATCCTCCTGCCTCAGCCTCCTGAGTAGCTGGGACTACAGGCACATGCCACCACATCTGGCTAATTTTTGTATTTTTAGTAGAGTTGGGGTTTCACCACATTGGCCAGGCTTGTCTTGAACTCCTTACCTCAAGTGATCCACCTGCCTTGGCCTCCCAGAAGGCTGAGATTAGTCATGAGCCACTGGGCCCGACTAGGTCTATTTCTTTTAATTTTCCTATGTTTTCTTTGTCATCCATATTCTAGTAACATGCAGGGTCAATGAAAAGCTGCTCGTCTTCTTGTGAACACGGAAGAGTGGGTCCTGTCTGCTGGCCTGGAGGTGTTGGGGTTCGCATTATTTTCCTTCTCAGCATTGCCTATGATTTGTTACTATTGTTAGGGATATAAAGTAACAGTAAAGAAAATTTGGAAGATGGATACAGTAAATCCCAACTATTTTCCCTTTTGAAAATTTCTGTCTAGTATTAGTTCTTAGACATTCTCATTTGTTTACATGGTAGCTCAGGCTTTGAGCCACCGCGCCCGGCCTCATATATGCGTAATGATAGACCCTGCGTTCCTTTACTGAACATTTCATAGTGGCCAGCTCACTGCAAGCTTTTAGGCCATTCTCCTGCCTCAGCCTCCCGAGTAGCTGGGACTACAGGCGCCCACCACCTCGCCCGGCCTTCTTTATGTAGGCCCTTTACTGAACATTTCATAGTGGCCATTTTACCTTCTTTATGTAGGCTACTATATATATATATATATATATATATATATATATAATTTTTAAAAATAGATAAGTTCTTGCTCTACCACCCAAGCAGGAGTAGGAGTGTAGTGGCATGATCACTGCTCACTGTGGCCTCATCCTCCCTAGCTCAAGCCATCCTCCTGCCTCAGCCTCATGAGTAGTTGAGACTACAATTGTACACCACTGAGCATGGCTAATTTTTTTAATTTTTTTGTAGAGACGAGGTCTTGCTATGTTGTCCAGGCTGGTCTCCAACTTCTGGGCTCAAACAATCCTCCTGTATCAGCCTCCCAAAATGCTGAGATTACAGGTGTAAGCCACCACACCTGGTCATATTTCAAATGGCTTCATTGTACCATAATTTAATTAATGCCTTATTGTTGAATATATAGCTTGTTTTCTTCCTTTCTTTCTTCCAACTTATTAACTTCAAATCCTGTCTTCTTCCTTTCTTCCTGTGCTAAATCCTACCTCTTCTTATTTATTTTGGCGTTTTTATACCAAGTTTCCAGAAGTGGAATTATTGTCTCAAGGCAAATAAAGATTTTTACTGTTCTTTATATAATATTGTTAAATTGTTTTCCAAAATATTTGTAGTAATTCACACTGCCAGCAATAGAAGATGAGAGTAGCAAATTCCACACCCTCTTCTAACAGTTTGAATTGCCAAAAAATCCTCACACTTTGATGCATATCTTTTATTTTTAGTGAGGTTCACAATTTTAAGTCTTTTATTTACTTATTATGCTTCTTTTGTTGAAATATTCATTGATCTACTAGAATCTCTATGTTTTTCTTACCAGCTTGTATGACTGTTTTAAATAGTAAAGAATTTGCTGTATTTATCATTTTTGCTATATTCAGTTTTCACAGCCTCTTGTATGACTTTCTACTTTGGTTAAGGAAGTGTTTTTTTTTTTTTTGAGATGTAAATGCTTTCAAAATTTCTTTTCCTCCTTCCTTCCTTCCTTCCTTCCTTCCTTCCTTCCTTCCTTCCTTCCTTCCTCTCTTTCTTTCTTCTTCTTTTTTTTTTTTTTCCAGAGTCTAGCTTATTGCCCAGGCTGGAGTGCAGTGGTGCGATCTGTGTTCATTGCAACCTCCGCCTCCCAGGTTCAAGCAGTTCTCCTGCCTCAGCCTCCTGAGTAGCTGGGATTACAGGTACCTGCCACCATGCCCGGCTAATTTTTGTGTTTTCAGTAGAGACGTTGTTTCACCATGTTGGCCAGGCTGGTCTCAAACTCCTTACCTCAAGTGATCCACCCACCTTGACCTCCCAAAGTGCTGGGATTAAAAGGCATGAACCAAGGCACCTGACCTCAACATCTCTTTTTTTTTTTCCTCGCTCTGTCACCAGGCTGGAGTGCAATGGCACAATCTCGGCTCACTGCAACCTCCGCCTCCCAGGTTCAAGCAGATCTCCTGCCTCAGCCTCCCGAATGGCTGAGATTATAGGTGCATGCCACCACGCCCAGCTAATTTTTGTATTTTTAGTAGAGATGGGGTTTCACCACATTGGCCAGGCTGTTCTCAAACTCCTGACTTCATGATATGCCCACCTTGGCCTCCCAAAGTGCTAGGATTACAGGCGTGAGCCACCATGCCCAGCCCATTTCTTTAGCTAAATTTATTGACTTCTGGCATTGTGATTTCATCTTCTAAAGTTAATAAAGTAATCCAGCAATTAGATATTTGATAAATATTCAACTTTTTCTGTAAATTAAAATAATATTTAGGTTTTTTACTACATCATGTAGTGTATGATACAAGTATAAATAGATTTTTTACTCCAATTACTAACCACTAACCACTGTTCCTTTCTTTCCTGGTCATTTCATGCAGCCTCCCTTATGATATATTAAATTCTTATAAACACAGAGCTATCTCAACCCAGTGCTACATATGCATTTAGTGTCCGCTTTGGAATATGCTCTCTTACAGGACAGTGCTGGCTTTCTTCTTCATCTTTTTGTTTTCTAGAATATTCTTTGATATTTAACATATTCCTTCTTTTAAATGAAATTTGAAATCACATCATCAACTTTAAAGCATCATGTTGGGATTTGGAGGTATTGCTTTAAACCTGAGAAATTATTTCTTGTGCTACCTGCGATAAAGTAACAACTGATGACAGGAATATTTTAGCAATGGATATTGTGAACCAAGCTGGGCTACATGAATTTTCGATCAGAACAGCCTGAGGCAGATATGAATGGAGAGGCCAATATACATCATAGCCAATGAGAGGATTGCAGATCCCTATCAGAGAGAAATGTCAAGAATCAGGTCCAAGGGGGTGAGTCAAGCCTTAAAAGGTACAAAAAATATTAAGACATTTAAAACCAAGGAGCAAGAATAGACCAGAAAACAGGTGCTACGTGACCATCGGTGCATAAGCAAACCCTTGGTTCTTCCTCCTGGAACTTTTCTACAATTCCATTGACTTTCCCTTCATCTTAGCAGTACTGTCCTGTGCCTGGTTATCATTTTAGTAAACTGGAAATAAGCTTTTCTGATCCATTGTAAACTGTCCTCATGAATGAAGTTCAAGCATCTCTGAGCTTTCTTCAGTCTTCAATGTGATCTCAGTGTTTGATGAATTCTGTAAAAATCTTCAGCCAATTGAGAGTGCCTCTCTCCTTGCAGCTGCCTCATTCTGTATTTTTTAATAGGTTGAAGAAACATTTGCTTTGTAATATTCTGTAATATTTTGTTTCAAAATGTGTACTCTCGGAATCAGCTGTAAATCATAATATATACCTTTAATAATTTTCCAACTTCAAAATTGCTTTTTTAAAACAACAAAAAAGACATGATGCTCTCTTAACTCTAAACACTGTTTTCTAAGACTAAAATATTTTCAACAAAAAAATTTCAGGTATATTCTATTTTCTTCAGTCAAGATCAAGATAGCAGAGAATAAATCTGTGTTTACTCAAACACCAGATAAGAAATTCCCCTATTAGAAATGAAATCTCGCTCTGTCGCCCGGGCTGGAGTGCAGTGGCCGGACCTCAGCTCACTGCAAACACTGCTCCCGGGTTCCCGCCATTTCTCCTGCCTCAGCCTCCCGAGTCAACCACACACTAGTTTTTTTTATTTTTATGAATGGTTTTTGAAAGGATGGTCTTCTCCAGAGCGTTTTTATTTCTATTAGAAACTCTTTTTACAAATGACATCTCTATGAGTAAATATTTAAAAGAACAAGTGTCATAAAGAACTGAATGTTGCATCCATTATCTGTATTCCAATGTTAGATCTCAAGACCAAGACTCTTTGAAACTTCAATGTTATCTGCAGAATTCCGGTTTAAAAGTGCTTTCATGCCGGGCGCGGTGGTTCAAGCCTGTAATCCCAGCACTTTGGGAGGCCGAGATGTTATCTGGCTAACAGAATTACAAAAAACTAGCCGGGCGGTTTCCCAGCTAAGTGAGGCAGAAGAATGGCGTGAACCCGGGAGGCGGATGCTGAGATCCGGCCACTGTACTCCAGCCTGGGCGACAGAGCGAGACTCCGTCTCAAAAAAAAAAAAAAAAAAAAAAAAAAAAAAAAGTGCTTTCATGTTCTTAATTTTTTATGAGTATTTTTAGTAGACATTATATTTTACCTATCTATCACATTCCTTTGGAGGAACTTCTTCCCCTAGTTTTAGCCATGAGATCCAATGGTAGCAGCCATCATTTATGTCATCCCACATTCTTGGCCACATCGCTGTTCAAGAGGAGAGACCTTGAATCAACAGAAGATACGTGGAATTCCAAGGCACTTGAAAAAGCCTCGTGTAACAGACACTCTTGGTTCTTTGTGCCACTCCGCTGGGATACCCTTTTCTGCATGCCTGTGCTCTTGGCCCTGTGTGCTTTGTGTCTAAGAGCTCACATCTGTGACTCTTTTCTGAGGTCTATCCTAGGCTACCGGATTTGCTTTGCCTTTATACGTTGCCTGCAAGCAAGTGCAAAGAGTCAGAAGCACTTGAAATTCATGCTCCCTGGGTGGCCTTTAGCCAATGCCTGACAGCTTTGGCAGTTTAAAGCCCAGGAAACTTGTCTGGTGTCTGGATAACTCAGATCATCATTTATACACTAGAACGACCTTGCAGGATAAGGCTAAGACTGGAATTTTCCTGAAATCGTACCCTTGCTTGGCTTCTTCCCCATTCCCTGTCCTATTCCCTGTACTTCCCCCAGCCCCCTATCTCCCATTTCCATTCTCTTAGAGCACTTTCATTATATTAGTTTGGTGTAGAAGTAATTGCCGGTTTTGTCACTACTTTTAATGACAAAAAACCCCAATTACTTTTGCATCAACCTAATACATCACACTCGCACACACAGCCCCATGGCAGGGTCTGCTTCTAGGGAATCTGACCTAAGCAGCATGGACTCAGGCTGGGCCAGTGAGTAAGTCTTTCCCTGAGAGGTTCATACTTGGAGCTGGGAGGTAGCAAGCTTATCGGGATGTGGGTCTGAAGCTACCGGTGGCTTGAGAGAATGAAGCTGACCCACAGAAGAAGCAGAAACAACCCTGATGCTATTGTAGCCTCTGCCTCCAGCTGCCTTTGAGGCTATCCCCACTCCTTCCTTCTGAAGATGTGGTTGAGATAGTTAAGTTAGGTTCCTGTCATTTGCATCCAAGAAAACCATCACTAAAGGGGTCAAGACTAAAGAGTTCTCAAATCCTAAAGACCCTTTTCATGGAGAAAAGCACAGTTCTACATAACTTTATATGCAATCGCAGGGGTACACAGTCCCATTCCTGGATTCTTTATAGTTCAGTTCAACTGTATTAGTATCTTACATACACGTACGATTTTATGAGCATTAAAAACTTATGGGCTGCCCATGACTTCCTGACAACAGAGTTTGCCTTGCTAATCTCTTAGCCATTTTTGAGAAAAACAGTAACCAGGACTTCTGTTTTGGGTTTTTTGCCAAGTAAACACAGTCATCATCACAGAAATCACAACTGATCAAGTCAATACATAAGGAAGCTAAAAAAAAAGTATGTGCAAGCAGAGTACATATTCAAAATGGTGCAAATGGCCAAATAACCAGGCGTGATGGCTCACACCTGTAATCCCAGCACTCTGGGAGGCCGAGGCAGGCGGATCACTTGAGGTCAGGAGTTTGGGACCAGCCTGCCCAACATGGTGAAACCCTGTCTCTACTAAAAATACAAAATTTAGCTGGGTATGATGGCACAAGCCTGTCATCCCAGCTATTCAGGAGGCTGAGGCAGGAGAATTGCTTGAACCCGGGAGATGGAGGTTGCAGTGAGCAGAGATGGTGCCACTGCACTCCAGCCTGGGGGACAGAGCAAAAAATCTAAAAACAACAACAACAACAACAACAAGCAAATATTCACATGAAGAGAAAATTTATGAAGACAAGGAGGCAGGAGAGATGTATCAGTGGACCATTGGACTATCATCTCACATTCTTTTTTAAAATTATTTTTTGTAGAGGCCGGGCGCGGTGGCTCAAGCCTGTAATCCCAGCACTTTGGGAGGCCGAGACGGGCGGATCACGAGGTCAGGAGATCGAGAGACGATCCCGGCTAACACGGTGAAACCCCGTCTCTACTAAAAAATACAAAAAAAATAGCCGGGCGAGGTGGCGGGCGCCTGTAGTCCCAGCTACTCGGGAGGCTGAGGCAGGAGAATGGCGTAAACCCGGGAGGCGGAGCTTGCAGTGAGCTGAGATCCGGCCACTGCACTCCAGCCTGGGTGACAGAGCAAGACTCCGTCTCAAAAAAAAAAAAAAAAAAAAAATTATTTTTTGTAGAGACGGGGTCTCACTGTGTTTACCAGGCTGGTCATGATCTCCTGGCCTCAAACAAACCTCCCACCTCAGCCTCCCAGAATGCTGGGATTACAAGCATGAGCCACCGTGCCTGGCCTATCATCTCACACCGAGTGAGCAACATGGAAATGTCTGTAGTACATCTTTGACTGGGAAAAAGTATTTACACTATTTTAAGATCAATAGAACTATGACTTACATCCCACAATTCCCCTTGAGTTTATGCATTTTGTCATTTTTTCACGTGTCCAAGTGAAAAAAAAACAATTCTCTTAGCACAGTTGGGAGAGCTCCTGTCTTCTCCCTGCCCTGCCCCTTTCAGTACCCTGACCCCACCCCCCACACAGTACATTATGTCGGAAAGATTAAGTGGCTTAGCACCACCAGGCCCAAAATGACAGATTCATGTTCAGTGCCTACATTTCTTTTTTCCTTCCTTTCTGTTTTTAGAGATGGGGTCTTGCTTTTTGCCCGGGCTGGAGTACAGTGGCACAATCATAGCTCACTACCACCTGGAACTCCTGCGCTCAAGCGGTCCTCCTGCTTTGGCCTCCCGAAGTGCTGGGATTACAGGCTTGAGCCGCTGCACCCGGCCCCACATTTCTTTTTTGAGTGCTAATTCACTACTCACATGCGCCTCATATTGTTTTCCTGAACCTTCTGAAGCTCCCCTTTTATCATCAAGAAACTCCCATGGTGCCAAGCATGGCAGCTCATACCTGTAATTCCAGCACTCTGGGAGGCTGAGGCAGGAGAATCTCTTGCGGGCAGGAGTTTGAGACCAGCCTGGGTAACATAGTAAGAGCCTGTCTCTACAAAAAATAAAAAAAAATGGCTGGGTGAGGCAGCACGTGCCTATCATCCCAGCTACTCCAGAGGCTGAGATTGGAGGATCGCTTGAGTCCAGGAGTTTGAGCCTGCAGTGAGCCATGATTGCACCACTGCACTCCAGCCTGGGCAACAGAGTAAGACCCTGTCTCAAAACAAAACAAAACAAAACCAACCATGGGTTTGGGCTTCAGACCAGCCTGAAGTTAAGCCTGCTCGCGGTGCTCTTGGGACGTTTGCCTTCATCTCGCTGCATCTAGAGCAAACAGGAAGGTGTTAGGAGAGGCAGGAAGGCAGGGTTCCATCAGCATCAGGCAGGAGGGGACAAAGGAGTTTTTCGTGCCTGGCAGAATCCTCACTCTAAGATGGGAGGAACATACAGTCACAGCTATATATCCCTTTGGGAGACTTTTTGGGAACTAGGAATATCTACCTCCATCTGACTGTGTTATTTTCTGCTTTATGAAAAGCAGAGATATGTGCTTTTCATGTAGCTTTATAAATGTAATCTTCTATCCTGTGACAGAAAAAGAAAAAGGGAGAAAGAAAGAAAGAAGGAAGGAAAGAAGAAAAGGAAGGAAGGAAGGGAGGGAGGGAGGAGGGAGGGAGGGGAACTTGACATTTGATAGCTGTGTTTGTGAGCATCTTTCTGGTCATCCTATCATCTTCTCATTTTGACAGGCACATGTCAAACTTCAGTGCTGCTTGGATCTCTTTCCCTTCACTGAGATTTGATTTTATCTGGTGACAGTTTGCCTTTTAACCAGTTATCAGGAGTAGGTGGCTTATATTCCCTTTCCCCTTTATACTTCACATCTTGAAACTTCATAGCCACACATGTTGCTACATGACGTATCACCACAAACTTAGCCACTTAAAACAACCCTCCTTTATGAGCTCACAGGGATGTGGTCCACAGGCTAGGAGGAGAGGGCTGGGTCCTTAGGGTCTCACGGGCGGAAATGGAGGCAGATGCTGGATGGAGTGCTTATCTGGACGTCCTGGGGAAGAAGAATCAGCTTTCAAGCTCCTTCAGGCTGTTGACAGAATTCAGATCCTGTGGTTGGTGAGGACAGAGGACCCCCTTCCTTACTGGCTGTCAGGTGGGAGTGACTCTCAGCTCTAGGGGCTTCTCTCTGTTCCTTGCATGAGGACCCCAATATCCTCAAAGCCAGTAATAGGCGTGAATCCCCTCACGCTTTGAATTGCTCTGACTTCGTCTTCTGCTACTTTCTAGAGAAAATTCTCTGCTTTAAAGGGCTTGCCTGCTGGGCTAGGCCCACCAGTATGATCTCCATGCAGGGTGGCTGACTCGAGAGTTTACTGACAACTGCAAAACTCTTTCGTAGCTGTGCCGAGCTTAGTATTTGCATAAGTAGGGCACAGGACTCTGCGTGAAGTGGTCATCTTTAGAATTCTGCCCACCACAGCTACCAACCTGGAAGCACTTTAGTCCCCTCTGAGGGTCCCGGATGAGTGTGGAGGTCTCCATGTTCCAGAGCTAGTAAGAGTATGTTCTTCCAGGGTGGCTTCCGCTTCTGGTGTTACTTGCTGCTTACGGCTTGGATTTTGTCTGCTAGGCCTCTCTGTCACCTTATTCTTTGTCTTCTTTGGGTGGGAGGTTTAGAGATTCCTCCTACATTTTTGTGAGGCTAAAAATTCTTTTTAAAAGTATGTTTGTTGAAATGTATACAGGAGCTAGTTATATTGGACTAGGAGGGCATTTTGGAGTATGTAATCCTGTATAATAATAGATTCTGGCCGGGCGCGGTGGCTCAAGCCTGTAATCCCAGCACTTTGGGAGGCCGAGGCGGGTGGATCACGAGGTCAGGAGATCGAGACCATCCTGGCTAACATGGTGAAACCCCGTCTCTACTAAAAATACAAAAAACTAGCCAGCGTGGTGGCGGGCGCCTGTAGTCCCAGCTACTCCGGAGGCTGAGGCGGGAGAATGGCGTGAACCCGGGAGGCGGAGCTTGCAGTGAGCCGAGATCGCGCCACTGCACTCCAGCCTGTACGACAGAGCAAGACTCCGTCTCAAAAAAAAAAAAAAAAAAAAAAAAAAAATAGATTCAATGTCCACAGATTCTTTATTAATCAAATGAATCTCTCTCTGCGTGTGTGTGTGTGTGTGTGTGTGTGTGTGTGTGTTTATTTACATGGCATGGCTACTGAACAATCAGAATGGACACCAACTATGAGTGACCCATGCAGCTGAATAACAGCCCTGCTCTACTCCCGTGTCTAGGAGGCACTGTATTAAGTGCTATGGGAAACAGCAAGATGAATACAAAAAAAAAAAAGATCTGACATAAAAATCTTGTGAGAGGCTAGACATGGTGGCTCATTCCTATAATCCCAGCACTTTGGGAGGCTGAGGTAGGAGGATCACTTGATGCCAGGAGTTTCAGGCTGCAGTGAGCCCTGATCACACCACTGCACTCTAGCCTGGATGACAGAGTGAGACCCTGTCTCAAAAAATAAATAAATAAATAAATAAAAAATCTTGTGAGGAAGATGAAGTATGTGTATAAAGGGTAAAGAGAGATGAAAATACTCATAAATTGCTCTTTGAGGTGAGAGGGGAGAATGATTATTTCTAGCTCAGGAGTCCAGAAGATTCCATGGGCCTCCTGCTCATGAGGAGAAGCCTGCAGACTAGGCACTCAGGACTTACACATCTCAGCTAGGGAAAAGCTGTTTCTCAAGATTTCTCTAGAATATGCACACGAATGTACTGTATAATATAAAAGGCACTTTGATGTCCAATGCAGGGGTAACTCTATTTTCTGAGTTAGACCTAATTTTGAATATTTAAAAAATAAACCATGACATGATGATGTTATCAATTTCATGACATCAAGAGACTCAGAGACTAGCGAACAGATTATCTATTTCTATTTCATTCTCTATCCAAAGTAACATTATAGAATGTTCAGATGTTATCTTACTGGCCTTCCATCTGCTCACAAGATTTCCTTGTTTCAGGTTTCTCGTCTTTTGATGAGCAATCTTGAAACTGGATTCTGTTTCAACAACTGCACATATGCTTTAAAGGGGAAGATGTGCTGACCCTCCTGGTGGCACCTTTCAGGGTGCAGAGGATTGCTGTGGTGCTTGCTTTGATGGATTATTTGCAAAAATGGCTGCAATTATTCAGCTCCCTCTGCAGTGGTGGAGTCTGTGTCCGCTCCGCTTGACTCTCAGCTGATCCTGTGGCCTGCTTAGACCAAGAGACTGCAAAAGAAGTGACTGTGCTGAGCCCTCATCTCTAGAGACAATGCACGCTTCCACCTGCCCCTTTCAAACTCTGCTGAGCCGCCTTGCGAACAGCCCAGGCTCCTCATCCAGCCCAATCCAGAGGCAGAGCAGATAGCAATTGTTTGAGGGAAGGTATCTGAGGTCAGCAGAACTGGAGATTCACCAGAAGGAATTCATGGCTGTTATTTTAAGACACTAAGTTTTGGATTGCTTTGCTAATATGATCATAGTTCCATTTCTCTTTGGAGGCAGGTCAAATGGTTAAGTCCCACCTTGTTCTTAGAAGCAACATTAAACAGTAGTCTGGAGCAAAGGTTTCTCACAGAAACTTCACAAGCATGACAGACTCCATATGTTTCAATAACAGGGAAAGTATCTTTCTGTGAAAGGCACACTGAAGAACTCTAGCTAAAAGCCACAATATTTTATTCCCATCTTTTTTCTGAGAGTGGAAAAAACCCATTAAATGTGTGATACATTTTAGGGGCTTCAGACTTAAAGGAGAATTTAATTGAGGGTCTTCAGGACCTCTGACCTTTCAAAATGCTCTAGTGGTGCTATTCACACCAAAATTGGTCAAATTTTGGGGGTCGTGTCTGAAACATTTGGATAACAAAAAAGTCTTTTTATGTTAAAAATTATTTCCCAGGAGGCGGAGCTTGCAGTGAGCCAAGATCGCGCCACTGCACTCCAGCCTGGGCGACAGAGCTAGACTCCGTCTCAAAAAAAAAAAAAAACCAAAAAAAAAAAACCAAAAAAAAATTATTTTACTTGATTTCTTTTCTTAAGTAATATTTGCAGCATACTTTATCTTTTACAGAACATTTAAACCTTATAAATTTAAGATGTAGGTATTATCCCCCAAGCCCTCCCCCACAAAACACATATGATACGTGAACAAAACTGAGGCTCAGAGAGATGAAGTCACTTCTCCTAATGGAAGAGGTAGGGCATGTTCTTATTACCATCTGACACCAAAACTCATCCTTTTCCCACATGTTAACAAATGATCAGTGGTTTGGCATCGGATAGTGTAGTTCCTTTAAGGCCTTCAAAATGTTAACCATTTCTCTTCTTGCACAACATCTTTTTTTTTTTTTTTTTTTTTTTTGAGACGGAGTTTCACTCTTGTTGCCTAGGCTGGAGTGTGGTGGTGCGATCTCAGCTCACTGCAACCTCCACTACACTGGTTCAAGTGATTCTCCTGCCTCAGCCTCCTGAGTAGCTGGGATTATAGGCACGCACCACCACACCCGACTAATTTTGCATTTTCAGTAGAGATGGGGTTTCACCATGTTGTCCAGGCTAGTCTCGAACTCCTGACCTCAGGTGATCCGCCTGCCTTGGCCTCCCAAAGTGCTGGGATTACAGGCATGAGCCATCACACCTGTCTAACATCTGTCTTTAATTTGGAAATATGGAGTATAATTTGGAAAATACGGAGTAAAGAAATCATTAACTTATAACTACAAGCCATTTAATTTTTTAAAAAGATCGAGTCCAGTTGCTCACACCTGTAATCACAGCACTTTGGGAGGCGGAGGCAGATGGATCACTTAAGACCAGGAGTTCGAGATCAGCCTGGCCAACATGGCGAAACCCTGTCTCTCCAAAAAATACAAAAATTAGCCCAGTGTGGTGGCGCGTGCCGGCAGTCCCAGCTATTCAGGAAGCTGAGGTAGGAGGACAGCTTGAGCTTGGGAGGCAGAGGTTGCAGTGAGCCATGATAGTGCCACTATGCTCCAGCCTGGTCAACAGAGCCAGCTCATGTCTCCAAAAAAAAAAAAAAAAAAAAAACACACAAACACACACGCACACACACACACACACAAAAACCCACAAAAAATCCCATAACATCTCTCTAGTCTTACTTGTATGCTCAGCTTTCAAATGTTTATAACGTACCACTAACCTTACCACTGCATGGCATTCACCCTTCCTGTCAACATTTTATTATGAATATTTTAGAAGTCCAGAAAAGTCAAAAGATTTTTCTTTTTTTTGACAGAGTCTTGCTCTGTCACCCAGGCTGGAGTGCAGTGGTGAGATCCTGGCTCAATTGCAACCTCCACCCCCCAGGTTCAAGTGATTCTCCTGCCTCAGCCTCCGGAGTAGCTGGGGCTACAGGTGCACACCACCACACCCGGCTAATTTTTATATTTTCAGCAGAGACGGGGTTTTGCCATTGTTGGCCAGGCTGGTCTTGAACTCCTGACCTCAAGTGATCTGCCCGCCTCGGCCTCTCAAAGTGCTGGGATTACAAGCATGAGCCACCACTCCCAGTCAAAAGATTTTTAAAGAAAACACCCATACACTTAGGCCTAGATCTGCAATTGACATCTTCCACTACTTGCTGTAGCATAGCATCCATCCATCTAGCCATCCCTATCCACCAACCTATCTGTATTCACCCTTAATTGGATAGGTAGGTAGCCCAGGACAAAAGACTGTTAAGAATATTGCTTTGTGAGCAAAGGTTTGTCACTTCACCTTGGCACCAGGTTCTGAAGACAAAACCACCAATGATCTGTAAGTCAACTTCAAAGGAAGGACACCAATAAAAGTGCCAACTGCAATCAGTTTCAAAATGACTTACATAGTCTGAATGGTGGCATTGCCTGCCTGCTCATAGGAGGGGTTGGCAAGAATGCAACTCTTCCCTCCTCCCTGCTGGCCCAGAGAGTGTTCCTTCATTGAAGCTCTAATTCTGAGTCATATTTTGGGTCTGTCTTTATTTTCTTTCTTTCTTTCTTTCTTTTTAAACACCTGGGACTTCCCTCTCTATAGTGATACAAACAAAGATAAAAGATAAGGAAAGGAAATCATGGACTAGCGGGCTGCAGAAGTGTAGAAGATTATCCCACGGCTCTGCCAAAGGGATTAGATATCTGGGATAGAGGGTGAAATCCTCTGAGTAGAGAAAACTAAAAACCACATATAGTGATGGAGAGAAGAGGTAAGGCAACTCCAGAAGAATGATTCAGCTATTATAGAAGTGAGGAGGAGGAGCAGTCAGCATGTGCTACAGAGCTGGAGTTCTGGCGGAGATCTGGAAGTGGGGCCCTGGAAATACTCCATGACTGTTTTCAACTAGAATAGGGCCCACATAGCCTTATAATTGATTTTATGTCCCAAGCACGTGCTACTTCATGTCCCAGATTACTCTCTTAAATAAGAATTGAACCAAAGGGACCCCATAATCAGTATTATAAATAGATTTGAGACTTGTGACTTAGGGAGCTCCACAAATTTCAATATATACTGGTTGTTTTTGTAGATGGGGTGGGGTGAGCTCTCTGGCTGCCTGATTATGGTTGCTGGGAGCTTCTCCAGTGAGTGTAGTCCTGCAACTCCTCCTCCCACTGCTAAAACCACCACCACCCTGCTTGGAGATAAGAAGATGTTTAAAAAATGTTAATACCTACCAAGAGAACATTCAGAGGAAAACAACTAGAGGAATGGGAAGAGGATGGAAGGAGGGAATTGTGGAGAAACTTAGTCAATTGTCTTGCAGTAGTCAGTCAGGAAAAATTCTGCTCCACCAAAATCTGTTATTGATGTAGTACTTTATTCATGGATTTCCCTGTGGACACTATTACTGGGACTTTAGCTTGAAAAAAAAAAAAAAAAAAAAAAAAAAAGAAGGCCTCTGGTACTAGTTTGTAAAAAAAAGAAAAAAGAAAAAAAAATTTGGCTGGGTGCGGTGGCTCATGCCTGTAATCCCAGCACTTTGGGAGGGCGAGGTGGGCGGATCACCTGAGGTCAGGAGTTCAAGACCAGCCTGGCCAGCATGGTGAAACCCCATCTCTACTAAAAATAAAAAATTAGCTGGGTGTGTTGGCATGTGCCTGTAGTCCCAGCTACTCGGGAGGTTGAGGCAGGAGAATCACTTGAACCCGAGAGGCAGAGGTTGCAGTGAGCCAAGATCACGCCACTGCACTCCAGACTGGGCAACAGAGTGAGACTCTGTCTCAAGAAAAAAAAAAAAAATTCAAAAATTAAGCCCAGATCAAAAACAATCCTGTCACCCTATTGGTTATGAAGATAATATGAGGCTGTAACCATTTTGAGAGACAGAGGGTGCTCTTAGTGGGCATGTAGACCTGTGTGGGCAGAGGCAACAGCAACTGAGCCATGGAAATGAAGACTAAAAGGGAAATTGTGCCATCAGAATCACCGCAGCATCCCAGCTAACCAACCTACTAGCTCAAGGCCTGAGTATTGTTGCTGCCGAAACCCTTTTTGTTTCTCCCACACTTCTCTTTGTGTCCTTACAGAAAGGCCCCGTTAGCTGAGACCACCTGAGTCTGAATGTGTCTCGGGTCTTTGCAATCTTAAGTAGCTCAAATAACTGGAAGTGGAGACCTCTAATTCTAAGGTGGGCTAGTACTCTGGACACAGTGTGTGTGTGAGGGGGGCAAAGGAAAGAGCTATATAATCTTCACTCACACCTCCACAGCCTTCCTCCTGGGAATTATGAGGACTGTAGCTATATTAGAGGCAATCTAATTTCATAGTTGATTAAATAGGCCTATGTTTATAGCCAGTGGCAATAAGAACAAAGTAGGAACCTAAATCTGACTCCTGATGAAGCTCACTTTTTACTCTTCTTTTTATCTATCAAGCAGTGCACAAGCTCTCTCTTCCTCTCTCTTCCTGCCCCCACACAACTCATCAATCTTTCCAAGTGAGCATTCTCTCCCTGTTTTCCAGCTGACCTAGTGATGACAGACCTTGGCAAAATGCTATTTAAAAGAGGGATTTTCAGAAGGCTAGGAAGCCCTGGGCTCAGTGATTTCTATGGGCCACTACAGTATTCCATGCTTCCCTTTTGTAGGATTCATACCCACTCTTGAGGTCATGTATTTCTCTCTTGAGTGTATGCTCCATGAGGACAGATACTGTTTGTCTTGTTCACTGCTATATCCCAGCATCTAACACAGACGAAGTACCAGCATAGAATCTGCCAGAATTTCATTATCTGTTCAACAAACACATACAAAGGACTTACTATAAGCTAGACACTGGGCCCATGGAAGATGGTAATGGTACAGTGGTTCTCAAACTGTGGGTCTTGGACCAATGGTATCAACGTCACCTGGGAATTTGTTAGAATTACAAATGCTCAGGCCTCATCCCAGACCAACAGAATCAGAAACTGAGGTGTTGGCACCAAAAATCTGTGTTTTCACAAGCCCACCAGCTGATTGGATGCATGCTGACGTTTGAGAACCACTATGCAGGATTGCCCCAATTATTTATTACAATTGTCCACATTCTCTCCTCCAGTTGGAAGGAGTCTAGAGCACCCAGCACGTGGGTATTGCCAAAAGCTCTTAGTTCCATGGTTCTTAAGCCCTGTTGCACTTCAGAATCACCTGGGATGCTTTCCAAAATTACCAGGGGCTGGGTTTCTCCCCTTGAGATTCTGCTTCAATTGGTCCTGGGTGTGGCCTGGGCATTAATTTTTTTTTTAAGTTCTTCAGGTGATTCTAATACACAGCTAAGATTAAGAATAACAGGTAGCTGGAAGACAAAGGGAATGGGAAATTGAAACCGAACACACTGAAGAAAGCCAAAGTATTAGGTTGAGGCACATGGAGTTGACCACATATTGTAGGTCAAATCAGTCAAATATTGGCAATTTAACCTACTAGATGTTCTCAACTCCCAAAGAGAAGCAGTCATGGTGTGTAGCCAACAAAAGAACCTAGGTAACAGTCTGATGTCAGAAATGGTAAAAGATGAAAAAGAATATGTTAAAGACATATGGTTATTAAAAAAGCAAATTTGAAACAAGCCTGTTTCTTAGTACATCTGGGAGTATCCAAGAAAATATTACTCTGCCAGTAACTTTATATATATGTTATATATTGTTTATGTGTAAACATATAAGCTGTATATGTAATACATATTTAATTGTTTTGAATTCTGTCTTGCTTGCAGAGGAGGTGCTCAATAAATATTTGTTGAATAAATAAATGAGTTATAGGCTCTTGACAAATAATCTCTTACCTGTTGTTTTCTTTAACTTGTATATTTATGCCCCTTATTTGCTGATTCATTGTCATTTAGTGAAATTTCCTGATGGAGTGGCGTTCATTCCTATTTTCAGTCACGGTATTTAACCAGAATACATGTTCCTAATGTCTTTCATTTTGGAATATTTGAAATGGGGAAGGAAATAAATCTGGGATGTTCAAAGTAAGGCCAAACTGGCGAGTACCCTAACCAACGACCACTTTCCGGAGGGCTTCAGGTCATACACTGGGCACTGAGCGCCTTGACTCGGAAACTGACTGAGGAAGGGAAGGGAGTTGTCTGTCCATCATTAGCTATTTAGGACCATTAAAGAATAGGTGGATGGATATGTATTCTTTAGAAAAGTGACCAAATGAAAACAAATCCTGAGTCTCTCTATCATCTGCCCCCAAGCACAGGTGAAGGGTGATTTGTTAACTTAAAAGTTCATTTCAGAGGATGTTTTCTAGCAGGAAAACCTCGCAATTATATCCTTGGTATTCCAATGTCTCTGGGCTACTAAAGCTTTCTTTCAATTTTGTCTTTGATCTGAGGTTCTCCCTGGGCTTTGTAACTATATACAGGATTAAATACTTGCCCCATTTAAGTAGAAATCCCAAAGCACAGAGGAGTAAAGTGACTTGAAGTAAGGGTTTTTGGCAAGTTGATTAGAGACTGGTTTAGAACCAAGGATTTCTGAATGAAAAGTGTTTTTTTGTTTGTGTGTGTTTTTTTTTGGTCTTGTTTTGTTTATGTGCTTAACTTCTTGAGATATAAATTCCCTTATGACAGATCATATGCAACTGAACCATATTTCTAAAGTGGTTTAGATATATACAAAATTATGTTTCCCCATATATTATAAAAATCAAACAAAAGATGGATCAGAGGCCAAGGTTAGCCTTTATTAATACCAACATCTGGAACATAATAATTCTCTGGATTTAAGAAAATCTACTTATAGTTAGGGTCTTAATATTTTTCTAATACTCTATAGACAAATGGGCATTTTAATTAAAAATGATGGGCCCCACAGGAATTGAAAGCTCTTGGGGAGTGTTTAGATAGAAAACACAGGGTTGGGGGGAGTAAGGCAGGCTGTTGTAGTGTGGTCCTCTCAGACCACCTGCATTAGAATCAGCTGCAAGCTTGTTAAACACTACTAGGTCTACACCTGACTCATAAATCAGACTCCCCGAGGGTGAGGTCAAGAATCTCCATTTTAAACAAATTTCCAATGTGTTTCTGAGAATCATTGACTCTACAAATGCATTCTAGATTAAAAAGTAAAAGAAAGTATAAAATTAAGCTAAGAACACCTTCAAGAACAAATATTGGCAGAATTTCTTAATGACCAAAATATCAAAATATAATCAAGGATTATTCCATATGAAAAATTCAATAGAAGATTTGGCTTTTGAAAATGATGAGGAAAGTTTTAGATAAATTATTGGTTGATAATATCTGCTCTTAAAAGAGAAAAGTGTGTTAAGTAATCAGTTCTTCCTGAACTAATTAGTTCTATAATTATGGACTATAAAAGGTGAAAACAGCCCTTATGAACTTTGGATCAAAAGATATGTTTTCAATAAGATTTTTCTGGGATTAAAGCACATTCTTTGGAAATTAAGAAGCAGTAGGAAATGCACTATGTACAATCCAATTAACTGAGTATAAGATTCAGGCTCTGCCAGCATTTGGCCCTGCTAACCTAAGGTTTAATTTTATACTGTGTATGAAAAAGGGATTTGAACAAAATCATTTATATGAATCAGATATACATGAGTAATTTTATATCCCTGCCGAAACCATTCAATAACTCCCCATATCTCTATGGACAAAGTTCAAGCTCTATTTACAGAGCTTTTCTCTCTGGCCTCATATCTTTTTTTTTTTTCCTCCAGGTTTCTCTTTCAGTTTCTCAAAACTCACCTCTCAGCCACCACCTTTCTTCTTTTCTCGCTCCCTCTTTCTTCTTCCCTAGCATATTGTGAGCACTTCATAAATATTGTGTCATTACTAATGATATCATTACAGGTAATAGAGAAAGCAGATACACTTAAGATACAATTTTGCAGGTAGAATATTCAGGTCTTTCTGACCACTTGAGTGTAAGGAGGGTATTAAGGTAAAGAGAGAAGCCAAGGATGACAAATATTTGGCTTGAGGAATGAAGAAATTAAGATATAAGGGCCAATTACTGCTAATGAGAAAAAAGCATTTAAGCTATTATGAGTTTTGTTTTGTTCATACTTAATCTAAGATGCTTATTTGGGGAAGATGTTAACATGGAATAGGCTGCAGGAGTCTTGAATTTCAGAGTGGGCTCAAGGGTGAAGAGATGGTATTTAAAACCACAGCACTGATAAAATCCTTTAGGAAGAATGATGGAGAGAGAAGGAAGAAAGGACCACTTGAGGCCCAAAGTGAGGAGGAGCAGCAAACAGAGGGAACCAGTGAGAAGCAGGAAAACCAGGGGAGTCATGCCTGAAGCCAAGAGAGAAAAATGGTTCGAGAAAGAGGGGGTGTCAACTCTGTTGACTGCTGCCAATAAGTGAAGTAAAATGAGGCTGAAGAAGTGACTACAGGATTTGGCAAAATGCAGCTCACTGGTGACACTGAAGAGGCAGGCAAGGCAGAGTGGGGGCAATGAAAGTTCATGTGGAGTGGGCAGCAGGGAGGCAACCTGGGGACGTGGGGACCTGCCATACAGAAAAGTAGTTTTGCTGAGGAGCAGATCAATGGGGGTGATATGATGGGGCATATAAGGGGATATTGTCCACTTGAGTCCAGGAGTTTGAGACCAGCCTAGGCAACATGGTGAAACCTTATCTCTACAGAAAATACAAAAATTAGTGGGGCTTGGGGGCGCATGCCATTGTCCCAGCTACTTGGGAAGCTGAGGTAGGAGAATCATATGAGCCCAGGAGGCTGAGGCTGCAGTGAGCCCTGATTGTGCCGATACTGATGAGCCTGGCATGACAAAGCATGACCCTGTCTCAAATAAAAAAAACAACCAAAACTATACTGATAAGGGAATATTGTCTTTCCTGCTGGGAGCTGTAGACCATGTTAATGTGATGGCATCATTGGGAGAGAGGAAGACAATGAAGATGTCGAGGAGAGAGAACGAGTATTCACAAGATGAAGCCCCTGAGGATACAGAGGAATGGCTTGCAGAGGCCAAATGGATGGGCTGTTTCATGATTGCGGCTGGACATGCTCACCCATGCTAACAAGAGACAGAGTAGGCATGCAGGTGTGGCTGTTGACGGCTTCTCTTTTCTCATTTGTGTATCAGTCAAAGTTGTCTGCTGGGACTGGGTAGAAATGGGATGGAGAGTTTGAGAGAAAGGGGTGTGAAACTGTTGTTTGGAGCATGGGAAAAAAAATATACTAACTAGATATACTCAGGTAGTAGAATTGCCTGAATGTTCACATACAATATATCATCATGAATTTAAAGATAAGTTGTTATATTTGGGTGTTTTTATTCAGCAAGTTTAAGATGTCCCATCTTACTCTACTGTCCCTTCCAACTCTTGCCTGACTTTATCTGTCAGTCCTGCCTAGGTGTCAGTTCTGCAGGAAACCTGTCTTGTTCCTCCACGTCTAGATCTGGTGCTCTCCTGTGGTCTCTGTTATCCCTATTCCGATTATATTGTAGTAACCTTTACTCATCTGTATCTCCCATCTGAACATAAGCTCACAGAGGGCAGGGACTTTGATCTATGTTGTTCTGAGCTCTAACCCCAACTTCTGACACAGCACCTGGCACAAAATAGAGCCTCGACATGTACTAGTTGAATTAAAGAAATATAGTCTAAAGACAAATATCAAACAACCTTTTTAATTTCCACATGAGCATCAAGATTATTTTCTTTTCATTTCTCCTCCTCCTCCTCCTCTTCCTCCTCCTTCTCCTTCTTCTTCTTTTTCTTCTTCTTCAGATGGAGCATTCCTCTGTTGCCCACACTGGAGTGCAGTGGCGTAATCTTGGCTCACTGCAACCTCCACCTCACAGGTTCAAGCGATTCTCATGCCTCAGCCTCCCGAGTAGCTGGGAGTTACAGGCATGCATCATCACGCCCCACTAATTTTTGTATTTTTAGTGGAGATGGGATTTTGCCATGTTGGCCAGCCAGGCTGGTCTCGAACGCCTGACCTCAGGTGAGCCACCTGCCTTGGCTTCCCAAAGTGCTGGGATTACAGGCATGAGTCACTGCACCCGGCCAAGATTATTTTCACTGAATATTAATTTTAAAAAATTATTAACTGTTTATTACTAGAACACTAACAAGTTCCATAAGAGTTACAATTTAGCTTCCTTTTGCTATAGGAAGCAAAGTTCCTACGTATAATTGTATATAAGTAAATTTTCCTTTTGAAATTTATTTGTTTTCAGAGATGGGGTCTCTCTATGTTGTCCAGGCTGGTCTCAAACTCCTGGGCTCAAGGGATCCTTCCACTTCAGCCTCCCAAGTCACTAAACTTTATTTTTACAAAGAGGTTTGTATTTTAACTGACTTCCTTTCCTTAACTCTACCCTCTGAAAATGGTGACTAAGGAAGAATTGATTTTTATAATAGTAATGGTTAAAAGGAGAAAAATAAGCCCCAAAGTTGTAAGTATTTTAAGTGGAGTGTAATAGATCTGCACATCACATTTTTTTTGGATTAGAAAGCAGCAAGCTTAAGGAAAAATATGCCCCCTACTTCCCACATACATATTTGTACAAGAAGGAGAAACATATTAACTACAATATGTTAGAATGATTAGGAATATTTTGAGAAGATATAATTGAGTTTTAAAGTAAGTTTTTAACATAGAATAGTTTTAACACATAACTGGGGACATGGGTCTCGGAGGTATTCACTTCCCCATCGCTGGGTAACAGACATTTTTCTCTAATTGATCATAAGTCATCATGGTGACTTATCTAATCAACAGGCACTGCAACATTTTACAGAGATGCGAAAACTTATTTACTTGCAGAATCTTCACAATAGCTAACAACCTTGACTTGAGATGCAATTTTATCTCCAGTGTAATTAAAATATAAGTAAAACGAAGCTTTGAGAGATTAAGTAAAACATACAAAGTCACACGGCTGGTAAAGGGTAGGGTCTGAATTCAAATCAAGATTGGTGGCCGGGTGCGGTGGCTCACACCTGTAATCCCAGCACTTTGGGAGGCTGAGGTGGGAGGATTGGTTGAACCCAAGAATTTGAGAGCAGCCTGGGCAAGATGGCAAGACGCCATCTCTATTTAAAAAGAAAAAGAAAATATTGGTCCCGCTTCAAAACTGATTTTCTTTCAATAAAGCAAGGCAGTGAGCCCCTTATTGGAAGCCCTGATGATATCTAATGTCTCTTTCAGTTCTTTTTTTTTTTTTTTTTTTTTGAGACGGAGTCTCGCTCTGTCACCCAGGCTGGAGTGCAGTGGCCGGATCTCAGCTCACTGCAAGCTCCGCCTCCCGGGTTCACGCCATTCTCCTGCCTCAGCCTCCCGAGTAGCTGGGACTACAGGCACCCGCCACCTCGCCCGGCTAAGTTTTTGTATTTTTAGTAGAGACGGGGTTTCACTGTGTTACCCAGGATGGTCTCGATCTCCTGACCTCGTGATCCGCCCGTCTCGGCCTCCCAAAGTGCTGGGATTACAGGCTTGAGCCACCGCGCCCGGCCTCTCTTTCAGTTCTAATATTGTATAATTTCTAAAGAAAGAAGGAAATTTATCCCTGGGCATCTCTCTTATCTTGAATTTTCAGTCCCATCTAGAGGCCGGGGACACGTCAGTCTTCTCAGTGTCTCCCCTGTTCCCTGGATGGACATAGGCAGAAGCAACTTCACACACAGCAGCTCACAAGTGCAGCCTTTCATTGAAGTAGTATATAATACTGTTTTCACTTACACTACCTGAATTCCTGCTGTAGAGAGTAGGATGATTTTCAAAATTGATGAGAACAATCAACATTTTGGAGATGCTTGTGAACTGGGTGTTCTGTGAGTGTGAGTAGTTGACCATAACAGCTACATTTACACTCCTTTTCATGAAGTTAGGTTTTTAGTCTCTAGTTATTGGGTTGCAAGCGTGTTCGAAATATAAATATCTATCTCAGTTCTGTAAGATGTTGAGTTACTCTTGTCATTACTAATTAAGTGATCTCTCAATCTAACTGTGTAACTGGCAGCACACATTATCAGCAAGATGGGCGTTCCACACACTACACAGCAAGCATCACTGGACTATGGAAAGTGTACATAATAACAAACATTTGTGTAGTGCATTACTTAATAAAAGTTTCATTGTGGGAAAGAACTCATTGCCCAGATAAGGAAAAAAGGCTCAGAGATGTGAGTGACTCGTCTAAGTTCGAACTGCTAGTAAGTGGCAGAGTTAGCACTTGGAAAAATACTCAAGAGAGGGCACGAATATAAAGAGCTTCCTAACACTGGGAAGACGTGTCATGTCATCTATCAGCAGGACAGTAAAAGTCCACCAAATCGACTTAAAAACTAGTAATTAGGCGTAACAAATCCTTGCCTCTACGAACACCAAGTGTATCATGCCTATGAGAATTCAGAGTTGGAACAGAGTGAGTAAAGGAAATTTAAATGAATTTATGTTAAAAGGGGTATTACAGTATAGGGAAGAGAACACTAAGCTGAAGATGGAGCCAGCAGAGATCCATCTGTGAAATGGGGTTATTTTGAATGAACGACTCCGTATACCCATGAAGGCTCACAGGCTGGCTCCCATCCGGGAGCTCCCTTGTCCTCCAGCTTCTGGTTGGTTCTGCCAATGAGGACCCCTGGGCAGAGATAGGAGAAATGGGGAAACAAAGTTAGGGTTTACCCTTGGCTCCCTCCCTGTGAGGTCTCCTTCGATGGCAGTGGTCTCATCAAAGGCTAGTGCTCCTCTCAAGGGCTCCTGCTTTCCTGACTGTCCCCCTCCAGGCGGCCTTCCAGGCGCCTTCAGGCCTGCATCCTGTGGCTCTCCTAGCCCCTGCCCACATCTGTGGTATCAGTACATTTGTGAATGAATCCCCCTTACAGCATCCCCACTCACATGCCGCTGGACCCTGACTGATGCATTCTGGAAGACATTCCTCCCCGTCGTCCATGTGATTGTGAACTATTTAACTTAGTTTGCTTGTTCTTTCTTCTCCATCGTAACGATTCCTGCCTTCTTCACACAAAGTGCATATGGTGTGCAATTACTAGAGGAAAGTGCTTTGAGACTGCTCTATTTCCTTTAAAGTGTAACTGTTGTCCATAGTGACAAGTAAGAGAGAAAACAAAAGTAGGTAAAATAAGGGCACATCTTTATTTTGCTACAAGGCAGTAAGTACACCGTCATATCTCAAAAGTTCAGTGCTGGCCATCTTGCATCAAATGTTCTTAAGGCAGTGACTGGCTATCAACCACAGTTTTCTGTCTCCCCAGTTGCAAACACAGGATCCATGCAACAGTTCTGAGACCATACACTTAGAAACCACAGGGGATGCAGATCAAATGCAGAACTCCCAAATTATAAAACAGTCGGGCTACACTCAAAACAAAACATAGAACATCAACAACACAGATCTCCCAAAAAGAAGTGCAATGCATGCTTTTATAAACCAACAATAACAAAAAAAACCACAATAAAAAATGCAGAGTCTCCCAAACAAGTTTTCAAATGTATTACAAAAGGAAAAAAAATGTATATATATATAAAATTAAAAAGTCTGAAATACTAGTGCATAGTCAATTACCTAACACCAAGTTTCTTTTCTTTCCGTCCAAGCTCTACTGCCCCTCTGATACTAGCAGCATGTCTACAGGCTAAGACCATAGCAGCAAAAAACGTTTTTCATTTGGCATTTACAAAATTAAATTACTGAATAAAAATATAATTTTTTATAAAACTATTTCTTACAGTAATAATTTTTAAAGCAAGCTAACAGAAAACTCATAAAATGGTTTGGTACAATAAATGTACCTTCAATGTCATTAACCATAAATGAGCATTTACAATCTGGATTAATTGTCTCATGGTATTAAGTCTATACTTATAGTAATGCTTTTACTGATTTTTAAAAATATATGCATATGTTTAGTGATCGAGAAAAGTGAAATACTGGAGTACCTTCTATGTGTAAAATTTCAAAAAACCCATCACAGGAAAAAATACTGATCTGTTGGATCCTTTAAAATACAGATAAATCATTTTATGTTTTAAAAAAAATCTGCATTAAGATATTAACAACTGGCTACAATTCATTACCTAATAATTTAGGTAAGACTGTTATTTATTTTTAAAAATCCTTTTAGTTGGGTGAAATCCAATAAGATTTCATTCAACTAAATGCACCTGGTGCTGCTCTCAACTGTTGTACCACAACAAAAATAGGTTCTTCTCCCATTCATGAAAAGTTTCATGTTGAGGAATGATATATCCCAAGTTAACTTGAAGTGTTCTGAAAACCATAATGCTTTTCTGGAAATGTCTCACATGACCAGCGTCCGGGCTGAGAATGCATTCACGTATTTACGAGCTTGACTGGAAGCTGTCATCTGCTCCTCCATCTTTCCACAGGATGCAGGTTCCCAGGTACTGCTACAAGGCTGATGGGGAAAGGGAGGGTAACAGGAACGTCAGACAAGGAAGCTCATTTTATAGTCCCAGCAGGGCCAGCATTGACCAACAGATGGCAAGTGGTTGACACCAGAAAGGCTTTGTCAGATAGAATCTTACCTCCCTGGCCCCCAGAAATCCGGTGTTCTTAAGGGATATGGATGATCAGAAATTATATGTTAAGAGGGAAAACCCATTCCAAGCAGCTTCATAAGATACAATCACATCTTCACATTTTAATGCCTTCCGACTATCAGGCAATTTTACAAAGCTGGAGACAGGAATGAGCATTATTCTCCAGATACCTAAGGTGGGCTATGGCCACCTACTCACTAAGCAAACCGCCGAGTGCCTGAGCCACAGCGCAAAGCAGCTCATGCATGCACTGGAATTGATCAACACCTGCTACGTGTCGTATATATGTTTTCATCAGTTACTTTAGAAATAGTTATCAGTATAGTTTAATTTTTTTGTTTGTCTCAAAGAGTCATGCTCTGCCACACCAGGCTGATCAGTATTGGCATAATCATAGCTCACTGCAGCCTCAGCCTTCTGGGCTCAAGTGATCCTCCTACCTCAGCTTCCCAAGCAGCGGGCACTACAGGCACGTGCCACCAAGCCCCCGCTAATTGTCGTATTTTCTGTAGAGGCAGGGTTTCACCATGTTGCCCAGGTTCGTCTTGAACTCCTGGACTCAAGTGATCTGCCCGTCTTGGCCTCCCAAAGTGCTGGGATTACAGACATGAAATCAGAATAGTTTAATTTTTAAAGATACACTAGAAGACACAAGATGGACCTAATATCTAAGGACAGCATCTCCATGCCAGGGACAGTGGCACTTCACATTTCACATGCATTATCTCATTAAAACAGCACAACCACCCCGGGAGGCTGGTTTATTCTCTCCCTAGACAGGCTAGAGAATGGAAACAGAGAACGGAGGTAACTTGCCCAAGGCCACTCTGTAGGTAAGTGGTGGACTGGCTTTGAACTTTGCTGTCTCCAGCTCCTGCGGTGCCTCTGTGTTGCCTCAAATGCAAACATGTACTATTTATGCCCCACTTGGTTTCCAAAAGGATGTAAGATGATTACAAAAGAAATACAAGACAACAGAGTTTTAAAATGTGTATAAAGCAGAGTCATAGGGAAACAAATTTGGAAAAAATAAACACAGTTGGCTCTCCGCATCTGTGGGTTCCATATCTGTGAGTTCCACATTTGTGGGATCCACATCCATAGATTCAATCAATGGCAGATCAAAAAAATTCAGAAAAAAATAATTGTTGTGTATTGAACATGTATAGGTTTTTTCCTTGCCATTATCCCCTAACAATATAACAACTATTTCCATAGTATTTACATTGTATTAGCTATTGTAAGTAATCTAGAGATGATTTAAAGTATACAGGAATTAATGGACACAATGTACGTTATTCTGGTGATAGATACACTCACAGCTTTGACTTTGACCACTATGCAATACATCCATGTAACAAAATTACACTTGTACCCCCATGAATTTATACAAATAATAAAAAAAAATTATATGGGAAGATGTGTGTAGATTATATGCAAACACTATGCTATTTTATATCAGGGACTTGAGCATCCACGGACTTTGGTGTCCTTGCAGGTCCTGAAACAAATCCCCCATGGATACTAAGGAACAACTGTAACATGAAGATGGTATGAGATCTGCACACAAAACTCCTGCCATAAAGCACAGTGCCTCAGCTAGATGTAATCTCCCTCTTGACTCTGATCTCTCTAGCAGCCAATGCAGAGAGGGGAACAGAAACACAAACAGATGTAAGATTTGGTGCCTGTAAGCTCAAAAGGAAACCCGCGGGTTAGAAAAAGCACTATTCCTGGTATTGCTATCTGGAGGGATTATTTTCCATGGGACAAAAGAATAAGAAAGACCTTAGCTCTTCAGAGCCTACAGTGTCCTTTATGAGACAGAATGGACACACGTGAAACAGGAGGAATAATAACAGGCAGTGTGTGCAGGCTTCTGGTGTTACCCAAGGAAAGAGGGGATGGGACACTGAGGAACTGTCAAGGCAATGTTGTGGGGAAAGGGTGAAAACAGCTAAGATTAGGGACGAGGTGAAAACGCAGCGATGTCATCCAGGGAGCGAGAAAGCAGGAAAGAGGCAGGAAGCTGCAATTTGTACATTGCCAGTGGGAGGGGATGTGTGTGTCTGGGGAGGAGCAGAGAGAGAAAGGGTTAAATGACAACATAAAACAAGCCCTCACTATATGCCTCCATGCCTCCAAGTGTTATTTATATAACTCCTCTCATTTAATTCTCACACAAAACACCTGTGGCATAGGTACCATTCATCGCATCCATTTTATAGACTAGGCAATTTGAAAGGAAGAGAGGATTTAGGCGCCATACTCAAGGTTACCCGGGTAAGAAATGATGGAGCAAGAATGTCACCCACGGGACCACACCCCTATATTCAAGTTCTTATCAGGAACAATAAAAGGAACCTGGGAAATTGTGTGCTCAGGGCACCAGGGCCTTGGAATCCAGGAAAGTGTTGAGATGGGGTGTGAGAGTCACCAGACTTCTTAGCAAAGAAATATAATTCTACTAAAACAAGGTCCGGGTTACAGTGGTAGGCTTTCCTTGCCTAGTTGCTGGAACAAGGTTTCCTGACTTTGGGTTTGCAGTGTAATGTTCTAGCTTTTAAACTTTCCTAGGGCATAAAGCTTGTGCCATCTCCACTGATGTCAACAGCACTGTCTATGAAGAGAAATGTTCACTCTGAAAGCTCAGAGGCTCAACGTATAACTTGAAATACTACATAGCAGGATGGATTATCATAATATTTTCCAGGAACTGAGTATCTCAAAAATGACAAGACAAAGATAACAGACAGGTATTCTGAATTGCCTTCTATTCCGAATTTAATGTTTTCCTAAACACAATTACCAAGGTAGTTACAGTATTTGAAATAATTCTGAATAAATCATGTTTCTCTAGCCTCAAGCATGCAGGTGAAACACATATCTCTCTGGTGTCTATCTGTCCATACGAATTCCCAAAACATGAAATTGACACAGGAAACCAGTTAGAAAACAAAATTTAATGTTATCTTTTCAATTACTGAGCTTGCATTTGCAGTCGCTACAACAATGTGACATATTATAGTGACTACTTGAAGGTGAATAGTAAAATATGGTGAATATGGAGTACGATGCAGGGCTTACGGCAATGATTAGATGCACGTGGAGCCAAGAACTTGGATCTTAAAGAACAAGTGACAAAACAGGAAGTAGAATGAAATATCTTAATATCATAATATCTTGTATGTAAATTTAAATGTACATAAAGATACACACAGAAAAGAAAAATACTTGAAACGAATGGAGGGAAGCGGAATGAAGGTGAGAATGGAAATGTGAGAACCAAGAAAGACAGGATTGTTTCTGTTTTGCTCTGGTTAAGAATTTTTCCAAAGTCTTGGCCGGGCGCGGTGGCTCAAGCCTGTAATCCCAGCACTTTGGGAGGCCGAGACGGGCGGATCACGAGGTCAGGAGATCGAGACCATCCTGGCTAACACGGTGAAACCCCGTCTCTACTAAAAAATACAAAAACTTAGCCGGGCGAGGTGGCGGGCGCCTGTAGTCCCAGCTACTCGGGAGGCTGAGGCAGGAGAATGGCGTAAAAAACCCGGGAGGCGGAGCTTGCAGTGAGCTGAGATCCGGCCACTATACTCCAGCCTGGGCGACAGAGCTAGACTCCGTCTCAAAAAAAAAAAAAAAAAAAAGAATTTTTCCAAAGTCTTTAAAATGGCCTATTAGAATTTTTTTTTTTTTTCTATTTAGCTGGGCTTCAATCAATATAGAATTTTCTTTTCTATTTTTCTTTTTTTAGACATAGGGCCTCATTCTGTTGCCCAGGTTAGAGTGCAGGGGCATGATCACAGCTCCCTCAAACTCCTGGGCTCAAGCGAGCCTCCCGCCTCAGCCTCCTAAGTAGCTGGGACTAGAGGCGTGTGTCACCATGCCCAGCTATGTTTTTTTTTTTTTAATTTTTTTTTGTAGAGGGGGTGGGTCTCGCTATGTTGCCTAGGCTGGTCTCAAACTCCTGGCCTCAAGTGATCTTCCTGCCTTGGCCTCTCAAAGTGTTGGGATTAAGGATAAGCCACTATAACAAGCCAGAATTAATTTTCTAAATGTGTAAATTATCTTAAATGTTATGTTAAAACAATTTTACGCATGCTATTACTATGCTTCCTGTTAAAAGTCAAGTTCTGTGTCTTTTTTGTTTTTGTTTGTGAGAGAGGGTCTTGCTCTTTGCCCAGGCTGGCACGATCACAGCTCACTGTAGCCTCCATCTCCAGGGTTAAAGTTGATTCTCCAACCTCAGCCTCCTCAGTAGCTCGGACTACAGGCAGGTGCACACTACACTTGGCTAATTTTTGTATTTTTTGTAGAGACAGGGTCTCGCTGTGTTGCATAGGCTGGTCTCAACCTCCTGGACTGAAGTGATCCACCTGCGTTGGCCTCCCAAAGTGCTGGGATTACAGGCATGAACCACTACACCTGGCCTAAAAGTCAAGTTCTGATCCTTTGTAATATAGTCCTTAGATTGACTCAGAATTCCCAAAGTCAGTTCAGGAGAATCTAGTACTAAGTATTATCAACTGAATGTATTTTCAACTTGAAATTTGACTGTGTTGCTGTGAGATCCCCTACATGGCTCATCACTTTATTCATATTTAGCTCTTCCTCCAGGACCAGGTATTTAAAAATGAGATCACTATGAAGAAGGTACCATATATTTGTAATCAGAGTTCTGAGAGACCTTTCCAAATAGTTAGCTTCTCCTAAGCCAAAAGAGAATTTACCAAGAAACAAATAAAAATGAAATATCCAAATTCCAGAAAGCATAGCATTTCTGAGTCATATATTCCATGAAGCTCAGAGCTAGGGCAGCCAAGATGACTTGGAACGCCTGATTCTCCCAGAACAGACAAACACCAGGATGTGGTAGCCACCGTGTACAAGAACCACTGTGTGTAGGAACAAAAAGGCCACCAAGCATGACCGAGGGAGCTCCTTTTCTGCACCAGGAAAGCACAAGACAAGCACATCTTACCACAATAAATGAAACAAACTGGTCAGAGTAGACATATGCCTATGCTATGAAAGTCAAGGAAGATCAGAAGATTGAGTACTTTGGTACAAAAAAAAAAGAAATGCTCCCTTTCTCCCATCTTACCTGAAGCCTGGGGCCCCATGCCAACTTTTCATGCAGACAGAATTATTTTTGACAAAGGAAGATTAATGTCTTTGTGCTGGAAGAATATTTTTAAATACTGTCATACAGAATCTTTGCAAATTCTCCTTGTTCTCTCTCCATAAACTTTAGTTTCATTTACACTAAAGAAATGCTGAGAATTATGGGTTTCTGCATATGAATTCTTGTGAAGTTACTAACCCATGGTGCTCTTGCAGACATGTCACTCTATCATAATTCATTTCAACATTAATAATCCTACCCACACATCCTCCTCCTGTGGCCGGGGAGTCATCTTGCTTATCCTGTAATGTGCCTTTAATTGCCCCTGGGCAGAAGTGAACTATAAACAGTCTGTCAAAGCTTTAACTGGGATATCCTGTTAAAGCACTTTAAATAAATATTGCCATCCTTTGTAGAAAACAGAAGAAATAAAAAGAAACAAGACCATGTCCACAGGTGGTTTTCTGTCAGAATTAGATAATCTTCACATTTTCATTCAGAACATGAATAGTTTTTTCATCAAGCTGAACAAAAACGGTTCTTATTATTATATTCATACAGCAACTTCACCCAGTATCTGCTGGCTTCAAAAGCCTTGACAAATTATGTGTTTTACAATTTGCTGACCTAATAAGAAACTTGTATAAACTGAAGAAAAAAAAAGGTAAAACCAAAGCAACTCATCAGATGGTATTATGTTTTTATTATGTTTTGTTTTAAAACAATAAGCAGGCATCAATGGTATCTAAAACAGTAAAAAATAAGACTTTTCTGCTTATTCTATTTCATCTATCTGAAAAAAAAATACTTACTCTGGACTAAAACTCTAAAAATGAGAATTCCTTCCCAAAGGGATATCTTTTGAAAAAATGGATCAGTTATAAGATAGACTGTAGAAATCTTTAGTTGTCTCTTGAAAGTCAGGGATAAGCTTAAACTGAAAATGTTGCTAAGCTAAGGTTAATGGTTACCTAACTTTTCTCGAGAGTAAATGCTTCCTTAGGTTGGCACAAATCAATTAAATGCCTCCAACTTCAGCACTGCTGATTTTCTACAGAAAATAATCTTAAAAGTTAGGGAATTAAAAGTCAAGATGGTGACTAGAAGTTGCCTCATCCACCAATGCCTCCACTTCCCAAGCCTAAATTAACAATTGCAAATGTGGATGGATGTGGATGGGCCTTTCCCAAATTTGGAGTTTGTCCCAGATGTCTCTAGAGGTCTCTTCATCTTACATGTTGATAGACTTTCTAAGTTTATATGATATAGCCTAGGGTGGCACAACTTTTTGCAATATTCTTTTCCTTAGTCACGTATGAGTTCCAGACTATTAAAGATTAAGACCAGAGCCAAATTGCTCTAAAGCAATTCTATCTTTGCTGGCCTGCCCAAGGAAGATTTTATCTCAGAATGTTTATTCTCTCTAAGTGTCACCAAACAAAACAAATGAAAAATCCACATCTCAAAATGTCTGGGGCAGGGCATTCTGACTCTGAGCTCAACATAGCTTCTCCCTTCACTTAGCCCTTCTCAGTTCAACCCAAAAGCTGTACACAGAAAAGCTGCTTAATTTATAACATTTTTTGAAAGCAGGTCACTGAGTTACTACTGACAGCTATGTGAACTTCTGCCAGGGTAAGTGGAAAAAAGTGACCAAAAGGGAGAACCAAATGAGTGTGCAGGCATCCAGGGGAGCGGGTCAGCACAGCACACTAGATGAAAAAGGCTCAGAAAGGTCTCTGTCGTGTGCAGACGGTTTCCATGTCTGCTTAAATGCCAACACGAGCAGCAGAAAAATAGAGAAAACCAGTAAATCAGTTGCTTCATCTCCATCATACCGCGAGGTCTGACTACCTTTATTTCAAGGAATCAGTTGAATCAGCTCTCTCTTTTGGTGACCCACTGACACAGTTCTGTAGGAGTGGGACAGGGAATAGCATGCCAGAGGAAATAATATACCACAATGAAAAAAACAAAACAACAAAAAAACCCAAAAAACCACCCTGGCCTTTGGTGAGGGCTTCTTGCCTGCATTTCAAGGACAGGGACTATGTGGAGCCTCTGCCTAATACACCACCGGTGTACAGTGGCAAGTGTGCCGCCATCTTGAAAGCAATATTATATCCATTTGATCTTCACAGTAACCTGTGTGATGAGTGAAGGATATTCCATGGTCCTGAACTTATAGTTTGCTTAATTTTGTTCACTTGATGAATTAAAGTCATGCCATTTGAAAATGGTAGAGTCTAGCCTGGAACCCAGGTTCTGTTGCCCCCATATGCTTGTTTATTATGCTGCTTATCAATGCCTATAAGGCAAAAAGGATTTGCCTTATTTTTTGAAAAATATAAAAGTTCATAAACAAATAACATAAAGATAGGAGCAATCTAAAACACACTGAACCGAAAGCTAAGGAGAGTATCAACTGCTAGCAATATTTTAAAATTCTTTGATGCTGTGCAAATGTGTTTAAATAATAATGGCTGGAGAAATTTCTTTAACTTAAATTTCTTGTTTTAAAAAAGTCAGGCCACGGGCAAGCCAAGTCAGGAAATTAAAATTTAAGGCTGTCATTTTGTGGTTACGAAAAAGAGGAAAGTGAGTGAGTAGAAAGCCTATGAACACATCTTTTACACTTGGGTTTTAAATAGGAATAAAAGGAAATTATAATTTAAGAGAAAAATACAGAAGTTCAGAAGGCTTATAACTTAGAGTTTTTGATCTACCAATAAAAATGTCTACCTTAAGAAAAGTTGATTAGCATAATGTGCTTATTTCAAAACATAAAGGAAATGGAAAGCATGCTGAGGAAAGCAGGCAACTCTTTTCTCCTTGCTGAGGAGGGAGCTGTGCGTCTGCCTCGGTCTCTCTCGGGTAACTACTGAATGGCGGAATCCAGCAGCATTCCACAGTGCCTTTCCTGCCACAAATGCACACTTTCTAGGCTGACTGTTTTCACTACTTACTCATTTGTGACCATTTTATAAGCTTCTATACTCTATCCTCCACCCCACACAATGTGGAGAAAAGGCTGAATACTGACAATGATATGACATGAAAATCTCATATATTCTGGGCCACATGAAAGACACAAATATAAAAAAATCTCAGAACATTTTTATTGTAAGAATATCCTGTTTGCTTTTACAATTTAAAATTGAAACAACTGTGAAAAAAATAAAAGAAACACAATGATTATAAGATTATGCAGCTGTTGCAAATTCCTTTTGGAAAAAGACTAAGTAATTTAAAAAAACAAACATAACATGATTGTACATAATGGCTTATAAAAGCCTCTATTTAAGCACTGTAGATTATAGATTAGGGGATACGTGGAGAGTTCTGGATTATTAAAATTCACTGAATCTTGGCTGGGTGTGGTGGCTCACATTTGTAATCCCAGTACTTTGGGAGTCTGAGACAGGCAGATCACCTGAGGTTGGGAGTTTGAGCCTGGCCTGGCCAACATGGTGAAACCATGTCTCTACTAAAAATACAAAAATTAGCCGAGTGTGGTGGCGGGCGCCTGTAATCCCAGCTACTTGGGAGATTGAGGCAGAAGAATCGCTTGGACCCAGAAGGTGGTGGTTGCAGTAAGCTGAGATTGTACCACTGCACTGCAGCCTGGGTGACAGACTGAGACTCTGTCTCAAAAAAAAAAAAAAAATTATTTGTATCTCAATGACAACCCACATAACAATGGGCAGACTTAGCACCCTGATTTTGGTGTCTATGCACCATTTCTCACTAAGAGGATTCAGAGCACCATGGGGAAATGGCTGATTCCAGAAAGAGAGTAAGGAAATGTGGCTATTAAATTAAAGCAACTTAAATTCATTCAAATTGAAAATTCTGTTCCTCAGCAGCACTTGCCATATTTCAAGTGCTCAAAAGCCACTGGCTATCATAGTGGATAGCAGCATATTAGAAATTTCCTTCACATCACTATAGAAGTTCTATTAGACAGCACTGGACTAGAGAGTAAAAGAGATTTAAGAGGCTTAACCAAATGCAATGTGTGAAATTGTTTCAATTTTGATTCTTTTTTGGATTAATGGGAAATTTAAATATACCAGAGAATGAGAAGATTAAAGAATTATTGTTCAATATGTAATGATGGTATTAGGTTATATATAAAAATGTCTATGTTTA